>NW_015176115.1:36967-40565 GCF_001447785.1 Gekko japonicus | reverse complement strand
TCCCGCCTTCCGCCCCGCCGAGGCCCGCTCCCGCTCGCCCTCCCGCCCGCCCCGGGGGGGGGTACCTTGCGCTTCACTTCCGGGTCCACCTTGAGGAGGGAGGCCATGGCGGGGCGGGGGGCGCGTCGGGCTCCGTCTCTCTCCGTCCCTCGCGCGCGACCACCCGAGCGAGCCGCCGGCTTGGATGTCGCCGGAAGTGACGACATGTCGCCTCGCCGCCTCCCCGCGCCAGCCAATGGCTGAAGCGGCCGCCAGGCAACGTGGGCGGCCCGGCGCCGGAGAAGCCGCTTCCGGCCCGCCGGCCTCCTCGGCCCCCGGGAGCCGCGCCACGCTACGCCACGCTTGTCTCCCTCCGGCCGGCCCGGACGCGACGTTCCCCACACACACCTACCCACCTACCTACCTACCTGCGCGGCAGAGCGCGCCTCCCCCGCCGCCCTGAACCGGGGGTCCCTTCTTTCCTTCCTTCCCCAGGCGGGGCCCGCTCCTGAGGGGTGGGGTGGGGGGGGAGAGGGCCTCTGGGGCCGCAACTTCCGGAGACCCGCTCGGAAACACGGCTCCGAGAGAGAGCCGCCACCCCTGGTGACAGACAAGACCGCACGAGGGTCTCGAAAAATCGGGCCCGAGGAGGCCGAGTCCCCGCGGTTGTCATGGCGACGGCGAGGGAGGCGGCCATTTTCCCCATCTCCCCCGTGAGGGGGGTGTGTGTGGATGTGACCTTTGCCCCGGAAGAAGACGCTTCCCTGAAGGCAGGCCTGAAGCGCTCTTGCCTGGAGGAAGGATATCCGGTTACTTCCCGAGGTCATTCTTAAAACCCCCCCCCCGCCTGTCAAAGAGGGAACGAAAAGGCCCCGCGTGGGGCTGTGAGGCGCGCCGCCGCCCTCCCCCAGCCGCCTGGAGGAGAAGGAACCCCACCCCCACCCGGGGGGGGGGGGGACTGAAGAAGCTCGCACAGGACAATCCCGCCGTGTAGGCCGGGTCTCCTTAGCCCAGAAAAGGCCGGGGAAATAAACGCCCGGAAGTCGCTCCACGTGTCCCGCTCTAGGCTCTCCGTCTCTATGGCTTGGGCCCGGAAAGGGACGGCGGAGGGAAGCGCGGCGCAGAGCCGGAAGTGCCCAGGGGACCCGGCCGCCCGCAGCCTCCTCCGGCCCTCCCGGGAGCCCCGGAGGTGAGTCCCGACCGAGTGAGCAGCGGAGGGGGGCCCGTTGGCTGCCTTCCGCCCTCCTGGCCCGGGGGACGCGCCGAGCCGCCGCACCGCTTCCGAGCAACCTCTGGGCGGAGGAAGGCGCGCGACACCCCCCTCCCCGCCGGCTGCGTCCCCGCGCGGCCGTCCCGGGCTGGGCAGCAGCTTCTGCCGAGCCCCGCGAAGCTCCGTGCCAGGAGCCCGAGCGGGTTGCGGGCGGAGGCAGGCCAGGCCCGCTTCTGGCAGCGTCGTTCTCTGCCCCCCTCCTCTAGGGATGGAAGGCTCCAAGTCGCCCACCTGCACCACGCAGGTCAGCTTCGTGTGCCAGCGCTGCAGCCAGCCCCTGAAACTGGACACCTCTTTCAAGATCCTGGACAAAGTCACCATCCAAGAGCTGACAGGTAAAGAGGTGCTGGAGGGAGGGAACGGCCAGGAGCCAGGATAGGCCGAGGCAGCTTCCCGGCTGGACCGAGGGGTCCCGCGGGCGCACAGGGGCTTCTAGGAAGGATGTCAGCCGGGCTCCCGGGCAATGTTCCCTCCAAGCTGTGGAGTCCTGTGGGCAAAAATTCCACTTTGTGAGCTCCTGGCATTAAAGTTGAGCTAAGACAAAAATGTATGAGCCGAAGGCTAAAAAACTGAGCTAGCTCACACAAACTCAGCTTAGAGGGAACTCTGCTCCCGAGCCCTGAGCTGCGGAGCCTGTCTGCGGGCAGTAGTTCAGGAAGAGTCTCTGTGTACGTGCAGAATGCTCTTCTGCCACCACCGCATCCCCTTCACAGAGCAAGGTGTCAGTAACCACTGTTTTCTGTTTAGCTCCTCTGCTTACTGCTGCTCCGGCAAAACCAGGGGATGCACAAGAGGAAGAGACAACTTTGACAGAGGTAAAAGAGCCTGGCTTGTGGGGTAAAACTATGCAACCTTGTAGTTAGCCACTGCTTTCTAAATAAGGGCTGTTTGGGCACATAGCTTGCAAAGCCTATCGTGACGCCTACTTACGTGCAGCTGGGTGGGGTGGTAAAATTGGGCTGATGCAGGTTATGTAGTTACCTGCAAGGCTGTGTGCTAGAGGCAAGCAGGTTGATACCTGCATGGTGAGCACCTATGACCAGGTGTCACACGGAATTTCTTTCTCAGGAAGCCTTTGTTGAAAACCGCCAGGATGGTGTGTCCAGAAGATTCATTCCTCCTGCCAGGTATTTACTGCCATTGTGTTTTTGCTGTAAATATGTCTTTTCATATGTTACAAATCCTTCCATTGAACTCACCTGTGGAACAGCTAGGCATGAAATTGCAGGGGAAGGAGGTAGGGAGTTAAGACTGTTGTTTTCTTCTTGTTCTATATGCATTCACACATCGTGCCGTAAAGTGGGGCTGGGATCTGCAGGGTCCAACTGACGACAATGTAAATAAGCATCTCTATTCTACTCCCTGTACTTGTGAGAGTGTGCTCTTTCTTTAAAATGTGTGTTCTTAAGTATTGGCCTAAATTTTAAGCTGGTTCCTTATGTACTTGTTTACTGCAGACTGCTGGCCTGCACCTGGAGAAGTAACTGGGGTTGGGCTCATATAGTTGAAGGGAAGCAAAAATGATGGCATCTGACTCATGTGCTGTGGGCCAGACCCTTCCACCAGCCCTGACCCTGGTATGTCCCTGGGTGAGAGGTGTTATGTAAAGCTTGCTTGTGCAACAGCGATTCCAGATGCCTCGAGTGAAAGAGCGAGGCTGCCCGTGCAGGAAAGCCAGGGGAGTTGATAACTGACACACCACTTGAACTAGAGAAGCTGATGTTCTTCCGTTAGGAGCCTAACGGGCGGGGCGGCGGTGGGGACCCAGCGTTAAGTCTCCCTGGTCTGCCTCTCTTCTTTTTTCCAGCCAGCCAACTGGGGCCCCAAATACAAATCTGTTATGTGATGGGGAAGATTTAGACAAACCTCAGCAGGCTTTGCTCATAAGATATGGAAGGTAAACTGTTGCTTGCTCATTTCCTACTCTGGGTACACCTTTTAAGTTTAGGACCAGCGAGAGGCTAAGTGGGGCGCATGGGTGAGCTGCTCTGATTGAAGGCGCTGGTAGCCCTGCGCAGGAATGAATGCGGATCGATCCCGTTGTGTTTTCCAGGATGATGTCAACAGAAAGTGCCAACAGCTTCACCCTGATTGGGGAGGCCTCTGATGGAGGCACCATGGAAAACCTCAGCAGGAGACTCAAGGTCAAGCGGCCTCTTAATCCTGAGTGCCCCACTGTCTTTCGGAGGAATCTTGGGGTCTTTCTTCCCTCTGTTCCTTGCTAGAACAGTTTCTCTTTCTCTCCAGGTTACGGGTGACCTGTTCGATATCATGTCTGGGCAGACTGATGTGGACCACCCTCTATGTGAAGAATGCACCGACACTCTTCTGGACCAGCTGGACACGCAG
>NW_015176115.1:30757-36085 GCF_001447785.1 Gekko japonicus | reverse complement strand
GCGGCTCCTACTCAAAGGCCTGGCGGAAGAGCTCCGTCTTGCAGGCCCTGCGGAACTGAGAAAGGTCCCGCAGGGCCCGGATCTCCTCCGGGAGCTCCTTCCACCAGGTAGGAGCCGCCACCGAAAATGCCCTAGTCCTGGTTGCTGCAAATTTGACTTCTCTCGGGCCTGCAATTTCCAGGAGATGGCGCCTTCCCGACCGAAGTGCCCTTGGGGGAACATATGGAGAAAGGCGGTCCCTCATGTCTTACTTTCCTTCTCATTTTCTGCATTGGCTCCCTGTATGTCATTTGTAAGCCTTTCCCTGACCGCAAGTCTAATAAACTTCTTTTTCCTTCATCCTCTCCCTTGAGAACTGATACTGGCACTCTGTTGCACTCTGTATCAGTTTCAGTCCCCTTAGACCTCTGTTCCAGAAAGTTCTTGCTAGTAAGGCCTCAAGGGCAACCTGGAAGGGGAGAAGAGAAAGCAGCTTGTGGTCCCCACAGAGATCATCATCACTACCTCTGAAAGTAAAGTGGTAGGTTTCTGTGCACGCCACGAAAGCGCCACCGTGGGGTCACCCCCAAGCCAGATGGGGGTCTGGACCAATGCTTCCTCTAAGCTGTGGAGTGTTGTGAGCAAAAAATTCTACTGGCATTAAAGTCGTGAGCGAGCGATTTGGCTGCTGCAGAAATTAGTTTGCTCTGGAGCCCTCCTTCCTGAGCTAAGACAAAAATGTGTGAGCCGGAGGCTAAAAAACTGTGAGCTAGCTCTCACGAACTCAGCTTAGAGGAAACACTGGTCTGGCCACATTCCTGCAGGCTCCCAGGTATGCAGAAAAACATGCCTTTGTAAAGTGAGCAAAAACAAAAGGAGAAAAACTCAACAGTGAGTCAGTGAAGAATGAATCCGTTCCAGGGCGCATGAAAAGCAACTGAGACTCGGTTAAAGCAACTGAGGCCCCGGTCACACGGCAAAGTTGCCGCGGGAGAGGCACGGGAGTCCCGCGGATTTTCTAGGCGTGATCTCACCCCAGCATCTGGGAAGCGCAGTGCTCCTGTGGTGAACCCGTGGCTCCCTGCCGAAAGTGCGGAGTTAAAAACTAGTACCTATGAAGTACTAGTTTCCTGAAACTGCGGACCAAGGGTGGGCGTCTGATCGCGTTCCCGGTGGGCTTTTGGGGCCTCTGCCGCCCGCCGCTGTTCGTCTCCGCAGGTTGCGCAACAGCGCCCAACAGCGCATGCGCACAAAGAGCGATTGATACTGCGATCGCGCGGCGCGTCTTCTGTGCCGCGCTGCAGGATACCCGTCTGTTTGGCATTTCCCCTGAACCACGGGACCTCGACCGGGACGTGTGCTCGGGCAGCCACGCGTTAGTTTCCTCCGGGGCAATTAGCCATGCCTCCCCCCCGCAATATCCGGCCCGTGTCACCGGGGCCTGAGGAAGGAGGACCTGAGAATCCTGCGAGAGAAAGAGGGAGAGAGCAGGGTGGGGAGGATCTGGGGATCCTTGTGGAAGGAGCAGCTTGGGCGTCTGGACGTGGGAAATAGGGAGGTGTCCGTATGCCAAGAGGAACTCCCCAGTGTGCAGGGAGATATGATTCCCCACACACACACACACACACACTCACTCCCCTCCCACACAGTGGGCAGGACAGTAGCAACAATGAGTGCAGTGCCTGCACATTCCTCCTCCTCCTGGCTGACGGGCGGAGTGGAAGCAAAAGTGCCTGCCCTCCACGGGACAGGAGCCTGTTCCGTCCTGCCCTCCTGCTTTCCAGCAACAGCATTGCGAGGGCTGTTGCTCCCTAGGCTTGTACAGGACTGAACTGGGGTGCTGGAGGCCCCTGTGCTGCTAATATTGGGGAGAGTGGAGGGGAGAAGAACAGGGTGCCCCCCCCAAAAAAAATCCACCCCAGTGTCATGGAGCTGTTGCTCTGTGGGATTGCAGGTGGCTGGACTGGGGGGTCTGGGAACTCCACAGCATGGATTAAGCCCTCAAGGGCCCCAATGGGAATCAGGACTCTTTAAAGTTTCTGCCTTCTCTGTTTAGAAGGCTTATAGAGGCGGCTCTTGAGGTGGGGAAATGAGGAGGAAGCTCCTTGCCTTCGCCTTCACTTTTCATGCTGTGCCTTTAACGTTTGTAAGCTGAGGGACAGGATCTGGGAACGCAGCTTGTGTGCTTCCCTGGGAGTCAGCTCCATTGAACATAAATCAAAAAAGCAGGGGGCTCTCTGATCTGCAGTTCCTTGTCGTGGATCTCTGCTTATAAACAGGTTTCAGAGATTAGCCCTTTATAGTGGTTTCTGGCTGCAGAAGGAGAATTGCCCCTTCATCTGCCAGTTCCTCCATCCAGATTTTATTTCTTCTCTCCTTTGAGATTTTCATCTGGGGGCCCTGCCGCTCCTTTGTCAGAGGTCAAACGGAACAGCAGGCAGCAGGGGATTTTTCGTCGTGGTGGCCTGGCACTGGATTGTAGCCTTTCCGGCACTGGCTAAAGGCTTAGTCTCTCAGGCTTTTAGGCAAGCGGGTTTGTTTTTGTGGCTCTGTTTAAATGCCCCAGGTTTTTTTCCTGGCATAGTTGGGACCAAAGGTGGGTCACAACAATAAGTACCATAGAAAAGTAGCAATATAAAGTAACTGAAGCACAACTAAAGTGGAGCCCGCATCTATAGTCTTCAAGCTGCTCCCTAAGGTCTTTTAGTTCTGTGTTACACCTTTGTGGAAAGCCCCACAGCCAGGCACCTGCCGTACCCCTTATGGAGGGAGATGCTCTCCAGCAGCAAGGTAGCAACAGAGCCATTTTAGGCCTGTAGTGGATCCTACTCTGGACAGGGAGACCCTGTTGTAAGAATCACATCAAGTACGTGGGCTCCAGGTCATGAAGGGCTTTGTGCTGCTTACCTTTAAAGCACTAGCACCTTATCCTGGACTCCAGAGCAGACAGGCAAACAGTGAGGAGACTTCAGGAGTGGTGTAATGTAGCTTCCAATAACAGGCTGCTGCACTTTGCACCAACTGAAGTTTCTGGGTCGCCTTCAAATTTCTGTTTGAAGTAATCTAGCCTCGAGGGTTACCATAGCATGGCTCAGCATGGTCAGATCAGATATCTGCAGATACGGAGACAACTTCTAACTCAATGCCACAATGGCAAAAGCATTTTTGTGAAAGTATATTTACTTCCCCACGGGAATCCTAGATCTAATAGAAGTTTGGGAATGCTAAGCTGGTGCGGGAGCAATGAAAACTGTTTATGATTTTAGAGACAGAAAGCCGAAGTAAGGGCAGAAGGACTCTGATAAATGGCTCTTTGAAATAAAGAAGATGCTCAGAAAGTTTTCTCATGATAACTAATTTACTAATACAGAACAATGTGAAAAACAAGAACTGTACAAGTATATTGTTTTACTAACTGTTTTAATACTAATATTAAGTTTAACATAAAGAGGGTCTCCCACTCTTGGGTTTCTTTTCTTTATCCATAGTTGTAGTTCCCCTTCCTATATTTTCTTTGTAGTTTGCAGTCTTATTGGAAAAATAAAAATACCCCTCGGGGGGTTCCCAAAAAAAAAGAAAGAAGTAGTTTGGGAATGCTTAACATAATTTATTCCAGCATAAGCATTAACCAACACAGCTCCCTTTCTAGCTCTAATAGGTGTCCCGAGTTTTTACCCAAGTCCGTCAGTGGCCGTTGTCCCCCCCCCCTCCAAATTCAGTGCAGGCACAGCGATGTTATCAGTCAGCAGCACTTCCGTCTGATCTTCCTTCGCCGTTTTGCTGCTGCTCACAGAGGATGGGGGAGGGAGGATCACGGAAATGTGTGGCTGTAAATAGAACAAAAGTTAATATCCTTTCCAATGCTATATTTATCTTAATACTCACAGTCTGACTCTTTGTGACCCCATGGACCACATCACACTCAAGTGTTCAAATGTGAGCATCATAGCAGTCCTCCAAACGATACTCCACGGTAGGGACACCACATAAATCCTGGAAAGAATCCTCAAAACAAATCTCACAGCTGTATATTGTGGCTGTGCCTTGTTCCACTGGGGCGACGCCCCGGACTTCACCACTTTTCCAATATGTGTATGCCGTAATCCACTCCTGTGTTCCAGTTAGCAGTCCAAAGGGAATCCACCACGTATGTACACTTAGCAACAGGTGCACAGCACTTCTGTTTACAAAAGGTCACAACAGTCGACTTCGTTTCACACACACACCGGTTTCTTCACAGTCAGCAAAGCAAGCATATCTTTTCTACGATCAATATCTAATGTTTTTCATTCAAGACTGAAATCTCCAAGGTGTTATCTTACTATTGCCGACTAGTAAGATAACATGATGGAGATTTCAGTCTTGAACAAAAAACATTGGATATTGATGGTAGAAAAGATATGCTTTGCTTTGATTTCCCGACTGAAGAAACTGGTGTGAGTGTGTGAAATGAACGTTTCAAGTCGACTGTTCGTCATTGTGACCTTTTGTAAACAGAAGTGCTGTGCACCTGTCGCTAAGTGTACATACGTAGTGGATTCCCTTTGGACTGCTAACTGGAACACAAGTGGATTACTGCATACGCATATGGGGAAAAGTGGTGAAGTCCGGGGCGTCTCCCCAGTGGAACAAGGCATAGCCACAATGTGCAGTTGTGAGATTTGTTTTGAGGAGTCTTTCCGGGATTTATGCGGCGTCCCTAACGTGGAGTATCGGTTGGAGGACTGCTCTGATGTTCACATTTCAACACTTGAGTGTGATTATTTGTATATGTTTATTATACTTATGTGATTATAACTGTGAGTATTAAGCCTGGTTAAATTAAGCAAGGAATATTGATATAGTATTGGAAAGCATATCAGTAAATTGATCACGGTGACTTTTGTTCTACTTATAGCTGCTTACGGAGGGGCAGCTCCTGGAGATTCAGCCTTGGTGATCTGGCCTCGGATTGTAAAGCCCGCTTTCTATCACTAGTGGCGAATCGCTCCTTTTAATGATCTTCTCCCACTACCTCAGAGGTGAGAGGGTTTGTTCAACTATATCCTGACTCAGATGTTGTTGGTCTCGATGCATTTTGTACAGAATTTTGGGGAGAGGAGGCATCTCACACCCACGATGAATAATCTGCTCTCCCTGATTGCTTCCTTGGAGGTACCAGAAGGAGTACAGCGAGTTCAAGCGGCAACAGCTGGAACTGGATGATGAGCTGAAAAGTGTTGATAATCAAATGCGCTATGCCCAAATGCAGCTGGACAAGCTAAAGAAAACCAACGTATTTAATGCCACCTTTCATATCTGGTAAGCAGTCCTTGATGGGACCGGGGGGGGGGGGTGATTCGAGGGGAG
>NW_015176115.1:20447-30500 GCF_001447785.1 Gekko japonicus | reverse complement strand
TATGGACATTTTTACTTGGCGTGAAATTATCACAACTAGCCTATTAAACATATAGTGTATCCAAACAATTATTACAAACAGAATACCCACCCACATGCAAACACAAAACTGAAACCTTTTTATTTTCTTCTGACAATAGCACCTCCTAAAGGAAGAAATGCATCTTCTACTTGCATTGGAGAGTTCAGTTTGTAACCGTTCCATAATCAATTTTTTTTCTTTTCTTTTTTCAATTTTTTGGAAAAAAACAAGGCTTCAGGAAAAAAACGGGGGGGGGGGACGGTTTTTTTTCTGAATTTTTCCAGTTTTTTTCCGGCCCTTCACATCTCTAGCTCTGCTTCTGGCTGGCTCCTTTTCCTGGCTCAGCCTTACTACTTCTTTTTGGTCCTTTCGTGGAATTTTCTCACCTCCCCTGCCAGGGGGAGCAATAGGAGACCAGCCTTCACGTCAACTACCCTTCTGCTAAACGGCCCTTTCCAAGGGGCCTCTTTCTCTTGCAGCTGGAGACACACACACACACACACACCCGTGTTCCTCAGCCTGGCATGCAAGCCTTCCTCCAGAGCACTCTTTTCACAACCCGTTCTAGTGGTAGTTGGGTTCCAAACCAAACTTGTGTTTGCCTAGGAGCAAGTGTTCTTTTTCGTTTGCCTTGTTTTAAAGATGTCTAATTGAGCCAAAAAGCATCTGAATTGATGTTCATAAGAACATCAGAACATAAGAGATGCCAATGTTGGATTAGGCCAAAGGCCCATCCAGCCCAACACTCTGTGTCACACAGTGGCCAGAAATACCAGGTGCCAGCAGGAGGTCCAGCAGTGGGGCCAGGACATTAGAAGCCCTCCCACTGTTGACCCCCCCCCAAGCACCAAGAAGACAGAGCATCACTTGCCCCAGAGCCCCTATCTATACCTTGTGGCTCATAGCCACTGATGGACCTCTGCTCCATATGCCTAATTCCCTTTTGAAGCCGTCCATGCTTCTAGCTGCCACCACTTCCTGTGGCAGTGAATTCCATGTGTTCATCACTCTCTGGGTGAAGAAGGACTTCCTTTTATCCGTTCTAACCCGACCGCTCAGCCATTTCATAGAGTGCCCACAAGGAGTTCTTGCATTGTGAGAAAGGGAGAAAAGTACCTCTTTCTCTACCTGCTCTCTTTCCCTTGCATAATCTTATAAATGTTCATATTTGAAGACTTGTGTGTGATGCTTTTTGGCTCAGTGACGTGTCTTTGGAGTAGGCAGATGTGGTTGCAACATGTTCTGCAGATGTTCTTTGGTGTTTTGAGGAGCTGCCAGGGGGAGGCCCCCGTGGGGATTCCCCTAAGACCCTCTGACGGCTGACTCCTTCTGCCATAGGCACAGCGGGCAGTTTGGCACCATAAACAACTTCCGTCTGGGTCGCCTCCCCAGTGTCCCTGTGGAATGGAACGAGATCAACGCGGCCTGGGGGCAGACTGTGTTGCTTCTCCATGCTCTCGCCAACAAAATGGGCCTAACCTTCCAGAGGTAGGTGTGGGGGCAGACGCTCTCTCTTCTTGGGCACTGGGCCATTCAGGCGGGAGGACTAACCGGGTTCCCCTGTCCCCCCCCAGGTACCGCCTCATCCCATACGGGAACCACTCTTATTTGGAGTCCCTCACAGACAAATCCAAGGTAAGAAGTCTGGTTTCCTTAATTTTTGAAGCTGCCACAGGCTTTGAGAAGGCTCCAGGAAAAGGGAGGGGGTTTTTTTTTGTCAGGCAGTTACCCCTTGCGTGTTCTTCTCTGCAGGCGAGAAAGTCTAAGCAGTGGAACATGTTTTCACACTAGGAATAAGGCCCGTTGTGGAAATAAATAGAACAGGCTCTAGAAAGAGGCTCTGGGCAGGTGCCCCGGCCTTGGGCACTCAGCGTCGATTTGCTGTGGCGACCCCTGCAGGGTATAATGACACAGAGTCCACCATTTTCTCCTGGGGAACTGATCTCCAGCCCTCATGTGGAGATTGACAATAATGGTTCCCCATGAGGAAAAGTGCAGTCTTCCTCCACAGTGGGGACCAAAGCCGCTTACCTCATTCTCCTCTCCCCCTTTTGATCTGCACAACAACCCTGTGAGGTAGGTTAGGCTGAAAGTCTGTGACTGGTCCAAAATCACCCACTCAGCTTCCACAGCAAGAACCTAAGTCTCCCCCTGGAGAAAATAACTGCTTTGGAGGGTGGACTCTATGACATTCTATTCAGTTGAGGCCTCTCCCATCCCCAAACTCTGGCTTCCATAGACTCCACCACAAAATCTCCAGGAATTTACCAACCTGGAGCTGGCAACCCTAGTCAGGACTGGCCCCAATGAGTTCCCCACAAGGTCCAGACTAGGCCTGGAAAGGGCCTCCCGCCTTTGCCTTTTTACTGACAGAACCAAGCTTGGTTGCCCAGCAAGAGCCACTGAGGAGAAAGTGAAGCACACAGCAGTTTTGACACTTTATTCAGACAGGGCATGGCAGTGGGCGGGGGAGAGGAGCGAACCCAGCCAATAGCACGTGAGTACTCTTGACTGGCAGTTGATGGGCCAATGGCTGATGGAGCTCACAGCATAGCCAATGGGAGAGCTGGAAAGTGCCAACATACTGGGCTTATATATATATGTATACACACACACACGATAATCTGTTTACAGAGTAGGGTGAAAACTGCTTAGAAAAAATAAAGTGCTTTCCCCCTAGATTCAGTGTGGTTTTCCTATGGGATTGGCTCGGCTGTGTCTCCATTTTTTACTCAGTGCTCTTTGCAAGAGTCAAAGTTTTGGTTCCCTCCAGCCAGCTTTCCCCCTTGCCTAGTTCTCCTAACCACAGCCCAAGTCCTACATAGCTTTTTTAAAAATGCCAGGTCCGATGATAGCTCTTTTGAGTGGTCAAAGGAAGGCTCTTCCTTCTTTCAGCAGCAATGCTGGTTGGATCTGACCCTCTTTTCTCTCTTCAAGAAGCTGAAAAGACCAGTGTCTCTGTGTTCTTAGGGCATCTGCAGAACAATGTTTTTTGGGTTTCTGGCATCCGTGTTTGTGTCTTCAAGGAATTGCCCCTTTACTGTTCAGGCGGCTTGCGGTTTTTCTGGGACAACAAATTTGATCATGCCATGGTAGCGTTCCTGGATTGTGTGCAGCAGTTCAAAGAGGAGGTGGAAAAGGGTGAGACGCGCTTCTGTTTGCCTTACAGGTAAAAAAAAAGAAAAAGTCTTGTTTCAAGGTAAATGCAGAGTCTTTTTCTCAGTAGTAAACTGCACAGTGATGTAATCTGGATAAAAGTATTTATTTATTTGTTTCTTCAAATTTGTACCCCGCCCTCCCTGCCCTAAGGATTTCATTGCCCCTGGCTGTTTCCGAGGGCCTTTAACAGGCGGCTTCCAAAGCTGGCCGCATCTTCCCTTCGACTGTCATTGAACTTTGAGATATCCAGTAGTGGAACCGCCATGTTCAGAGGCAGCACTGATCTGTGATTTAGCCCATGCTCGCACTTGAGATGCAGCAACGGTTGCCGTTTTGCTTTCTTTGCAAGTTGCTTTGTGAGCATGGAATGTGCCCATGTTGGAAACCATTCTTTGTGTGTGCGTGCGCCTGGAAGTCATGGCGACCTCTGGTGACTGACCCCTACTGGAGGCCTGGAGGATATTCAGAGAGGTGGCTGAATGAAGCCTGCCCCTGCCTCCTGACTACTGGTATTCCAAGGAGGTCTCCCATCCAAGTCCTTGCCAGAGTTGACCCTGCTTCGCTTCCGAGATCTGACGATATTGAGTTTGCCAGGGCTATCCAGGTCAGGGCATGGCGGAAACCATTCTTGTTGCTTGTTTTAAAAGGACTTAATAAAATACTTATTGATGCATGGACAAGTCAGTAGCGAGGAATCATCTTCCCTTCGACTGTCATTGAACTTTAACTCTGAGATATCCAGTAGTGGAACCGCCGTGTTCAGAGGCAGCACTGATCTGTGATTTAGCCCATGCTGGCACTTGAGATGCAGCAACGGTTGCCGTTTTGCTTTCTTTGCAAGTTGCTTTGTGAGCATGGAATGTGCCCATGTTGGAAACCATTCTTTGTGTGTGCGTGCGCCTGGAAGTCATGGCGACCTCTGGTGACTGACCCCTACTGGAGGCCTGGAGGATATTCAGAGAGGTGGCTGAATGAAGCCTGCCCCCATCTCCGGCCTCTGGTATTCCAAGGAGGTCTCCCATCCAACTACTTGCCAGAGTTGACCCTGCTTCGCTTCCGAGATCTGACGATATTGAGTTTGCCTGGGCTATCCAGGTCAGGGCATGTCGGAAACCATTCTTGTTGCTTGTTTCAAAAGGACTTAAGAAAATACTTACTGATGCATGGACAAGTCAGTAGCGAGGAATCACCAGTTGGGTCCAGAAGTTAGTAAATACCTTGTTGAGAGGGAATCATGGCTGCTGCCTTGAAGAAGATATCCATAAAGCTGCTCTTCAAGAAACTGTCCTTGGACCTGGGCAACTGGCTGCGAGACTATGATTCAAATTTTGGATGGGGTTGCACCTAGATGTATTTCCGTTCGGCACTGGAACTATCTCATGGAGGAGAACCTAAGTTAGGACTGAGACCAGTGTTCCCTCTAAGCTGAGTCAGTGTGAGCTAGCTCACAGATTTTTAGCCTCCAGCTCACACATTTTTTACTCCGCTCAGGAAGGAGGGCTCCAGAGCAAACTAATTTATGCAGTAGTCAGATTGCTCGCTCACAACTTAGTGCCAATAGCACATAAAGTAGACTTTTTGCTCACAACTCTCCACAGAGAGCCAGTTTGGTGTCGTGGTTAAGTGCGTGGACTCTAATCTGGGAGAACCGGGTTTGATTCCCCACTCCTCACTCCTCCACTTGCACCTGGCTGGATGACCTTGGGCAAGCCGTAGTTCTGATAAGAGCTGTCCTTGAAAAAGCTGTTTGTGTCAGAGTTCTCTCAGCCCCACCCACCTCACAGGGTGTCTCTTGTGGGGAGGGGAAGGGAAAGGAGTTTGTAAGCCGCTCTGAGACACCTTTGGGTAGTGAAGGGCCATGGAGCATAAATCCAATCTCCTCCTCCTCCTCCTCCACAGCTTAGAGGGAGCATAGATTGAGGCTGAGGTTTTTCTGAACTTCCTGCCCGAGTGTGGTCAGAAGCTACCCTAGAGGGCAGATCCCAGGGTGATACTGGGGAGGATTCTCAGTCATCCCTCTGGCATTTGTGCCTTCAGGGTTCTGTTGTGTCCAGTGTTCCCTCTAAGCTGAGTGAGTGTGAGCCAGTTCAGTTTTTTAGCCTCCGGCTCACAGATTTTTGTCTCAGCTCAGGAAGGAGGGCTCCAGAGCAAACTAATTCATGCACTAGCCAAATCACTCACTCACAACTTTAATGCCAGTAGCTCACAAAGTACAATTTTTGCTCACAAGACTCCACAGTTTAGAGGGAGCATTGGTTGTGTCCCGCGTGCTTTGCAACATTTTCATGAAACCGCTGCAGGAGGAGCTTCAGAGACCCAGCGTGAGAGACCATCAGTCTGCTGATGGCATCCAGCTGTTCCTCCTTTTCATCTGACCCAGGGGAGGGGAGGGGAGTGCTGATCAGGCGCCTTGAATCAGGAATGGACCGGAAGAGGGCTCTGGCTAAATGGTTCAGGGGCTTTGAGAAGTGGCATTTGTCATGCTCCTTCGAAGATGAGTTCACAGGACATAGAACTTGGATGCTTGGCTGGCATCACATTTGCTAGGCAGAGGGCCCTGCTGCAGTTATTCTTGCCCTTATAATGTCTGGGGTTAAGCTACTGTAGTTATACATGAGGCCGCCCTCTTTGCTTTACGACACAGAAGGTAGACATCCACCGGCTGAACTAGACTGCTTCAGTTTTGACATGTCTTGCCAGAGTTTAGCGTAGATACCAGTTTGTTTCCAAGCAGCAGTCACAGTGATGGCTCTGGCCTCCGAGCCACAATATGTGAAGGACTTAAGTTCTGCTTCAGAGGCTCCTGCTTTCAGGAGCAAGGCGGGTTGTTATGACTGCATAACCCGATGGGAGCTCCTTGTTTATGGAATGTTCTCCCCAGATGAGGAAGGGGCTAACATCATATGTTCAGGCTGGGGGAAAAAATAATTTCCCAAGGTTTTCAATGGCTTAAAGGAAAGGGCCCATGGCTCAGCGGTGTAGAACATTTGCTTTGTATGCAGAAGGTCCCAGATTCAGTCCCCAGCATCTCCAGTTACAAGGGTAAAGGTTCCCTTGTTCGAAAGCCAGTCGAGTCTGACTCTAGGGTTGCGGTGCTCATCTCCGTTTCCAAGCCGAAGAGCCAGCGCTGTCCGAAGACGCTTCCGTGGTCACGTGGCCGGCATGACTAAGCACCAAGGCGCATGGAACGCTGTTCCCTTCCCACCGAAGTGGTGCCTATTTATCTACTTGCAATTTCTTGCTTTCGAACTGCTAGGTTGGCAGGAGCTGGAACTAGAGACGGGAGCTCACTCCGTCATGCGGCACACCCGGGTCTTGAACCGCTGAACTACCGATCTTCCACAGCCTGCAGTTCAGCGTCTTAACCACTTGAGCCAACGCAGCTCAATGTGATGTGAAAGACCTCTGCCTGAAACGCTGTAGATAACATAAATTGACCTTGACAAATCAACTCTCTGACTCCGTTATAATACAGCGTCATGTGTTTATGTGACTTGGTTACAGCTTCTCGTTGTGTCTTCTTTTTTAATTTATTGCTCATCTGCTTGTGCCCAGCTCTATTTTATAGGTTTTTTATGTGTTGCTTATACTCTTGTGGGTCTTACGTTTTAATTATTGTAACTGGAGATTTTACATGGGGGGAAAAGATATTTAGATGCTGTATTCTTGCAGGGTAATTTGGGCAGACTAGCAGTAACGCCAGGCCACCTAGAACACTCCTTGTTCTTGCTTATTCAGCTCAGTGTAATAACAAGATTTTATTTATTTATTAAATTCGATTTTAAGCGGCCCTTCCCCGTGGAACAGGGCTCATCAGTATAAAACAAGGCAGTATAATCAGTATAATAAAAGCATATTTAAAATCCATACTATAAACACAGTAGTAGTAACCTGGCTCAAGTGGTTAAGACGCTGAACTGCAGGCTGTGGAAGGTCGGTCGTTCAGCAGTTCGAGACCCGGGTGTGCCACATGATGGAGTGAGCTCCCGTCTCTAGTTCCAGCTCCTGCCAACCTAGCAGTTCGAAGTAGAAATTGCAAGTAGATAAATAGGTACCACTTCGGTGGGAAGGTAACAGTGTTCTGTGCGCCTTGGTGTTTAGTCATGCCAGCCACATGACCACGGAAACGTCTTCGGACAGCGCTGGCTCTTTGGCTTTGAAACGGAGATGAGCACCACATTATGGATCAGTTGCCGTTTCCAGGTCTCAAGGATAGCCCTACGTAAAGTGAGTGACAGTAGTCTAATCTCGAGGAGACTGTTGCGTGGATTATTGTGGCTAGGTCAGGGCGAGACAGATAGGGGGCTAGTTGCCAGACCTGGCACCACTGGAAGAACCCAGAAAGAAACTGTCTGGCAACGTTTCTGATCTCGGTCTCCATTGATGAGGCATCCAGAATCACACCCCAACCCTGAATCTTCCCCCCACCCCTTTCCAGCTACATAACTTCTGTCTTCACAGGATTCAGTCTCAGCGGGCTCCATTTCAACCATCCCACCACAGCCTCAAAGCACTCAGCCAGGTTTACTGGGGCAGTGTCCAGCCGGCCACCCATCAACCGATATAGCTGGGTGTCATTGGCATATGGAGGAGCTGCGGTGGCTCAAGGGGCGTGCTTTGCAACATTTTCATGAAACCGCTGCAGGAGGAGCTTCAGAGACCCAGCGTGAGAGACCATCAGTCTGCTGATGGCATCCAGCTGTTCCTCCTTTTCATCTGACCCAGGGGAGGGGAGGGGAGGGCTGAGCAGGCGCCATGAACCAGAAATGGACTGGGAGAGGGCTCTGCCTAAATGGTTCAGGGGCTTTGAGAAGTGGCATTCGTCATGCTCCTTCGAAGACTGAATCAGCTGGCTCCATTTCAACCATCCCACCACAGCCTCAAAACGCTCAGCCAGGTTTACTGGGGCGGTGTCCAGCCGGCCACCCATCAACAGATATAGCTGGGTGTCATTGGCATATTGGTGACGTCCCAGCCGAACACTCCACACCAGTTGGATGAGGGGGTGCATGTAGATGTTAAATAACACGGGAGAGAGAACTGCCCTCTGAGGGACCCCGCATACGAATGGGTGCCTAGTTGGCAATCTCTCTCCTAGTGGCCACCCTCTGTCCCTGACATTGGAGAATAGAGGTAAGCCACTTCAAGGCTACCCCACGAACTCCTATGTCCGTGAGGCAGTGGGTCAAGAGATCGTGGTTGACCGTGTCAGAGGCTGCTGTAAGATCAAGCAACCGCAGCAGCAGCAGCAGCGCCAATCCACCTTGTGGCAGCTGTTTGTGGAGATCATCTATGAGGGTGACCAATGCTGTCTCCATCCCATGGCTGGGGCAGAAGCTGTACTGGTATGGGTCCTGTTACGTTATCCCGGAATTTCTGGAGCTGTTCTGCCGCTGCTCTCTCAGTTACCTTACCCAGAAACGAAAGGTTAGAGACTGGGTGGTAATTGGAAGGATCCACAGGATCCAAAGCTGTTTTCTTCAAGAGCGGTACAACCACAGCCTCTTTCAATCCCTCCGGGTAGACCCCTGAACCCAGGGACAGATTAACAATGTCTACCAGGGGCCCCGTATTCCCTCACCGCCGGCCTTCACCAGCCATGAGGGGACACACGGGTCTTAAGAGGCATGTGGTCGGCCTAACAGCAGCTAGAGTCCTGTCAGCATCGGCCCAGGAGAGTTGGCTGGAGTTGTCCAATACTGAATCCAGAGACGGCCAAGGGGCCTCCAGTTCACTTACTGTACCAACGTTGGCCGGGAGGTCATGGTGGAGTGACGAGGCTTTGTCCACAAAGAAGCTTGCGGAAGCCCTCACAGCTAATGACCAAATGCCTCACATTTCGAGTTCTCTCAGTGAGAGACGTTAAAGATCTAATTACCCTAAAGGATTGTGCTGGGTGAGAGCTAGCAGATGTGATGGAGGCTGTATAAAATTCTTTTTCAACAGCCTTCACCGCCACCTCATAGGATTTCGTAAAAGTCCTATAAGATGTTCTTGCAGCCTCATCACGAGTATGTTGCCGAGCTTCCTCTAGTTCGCCTGCGTTCCGTTGTATACCCGGGGAGGGGATTTACATTGGGAGCAAAGAGGATGTCAGGGAGTGATTTCATTGATGGCTTCAGAGAGACAGGAGTTCCAGTCCTCTAGCAGCACATCCAGTGAATCACTGGGGGGCATTCGATTCTGCAGGGCATTCTGGAACCCTATTGGCTCCCTTAGTCTCCATGGGAGACCATGAATCCGATCGCCACCTAGGTGGTGGGGGGGGGGCAGAGACACCCAGCCAGGCCTTCAGGGCAAAATGATCTGACCATGGCATCTCAACGTTAGCCATCAGATCCATATCCATCCCCATGCCGGAGATCAAATCCAGCGTGTGGCCTGCTTGGATTGATGTGTGGGACCCAGCACAACCTGAGAGAGCCCCAGTGCTGCCGTGGAAGACACTGGAACCCAGCGCCTGCTAAGAGGCAGCAGCGTCGGCCTGGACGCTGAAGTCCCCACGAGCGATCTGTCTTGAGAACGCCAAGGCCCAACCTGCAACTGCCTCCAGCCAGTTCGGTAGGCCGTCAGCCGGAGCGTTAGGTGTTCGGTACACCAGACAGGGCCAGGCTCTCCTCGGAGACCCACACAGTCCGTGCCAGTGATCTTTGGGAGGGGGGAGTGCCCTGGGGGAAAAACCCTCTCAGATGAGCATTGCTACCCCTCACCCCCGCCCCTCCGTTCCAAGACTGATGAGGGATCGTGAAACTGGGTGGGGTCAGCTCTTTTAAGGCAACTGTTTCGTCTACCCTTGTCCAGGTCTTGGTCACACAATCTTGTGCTGCAGTATTATCGATAGATAATATTACACACGACATCAGTATTCGGGGG
>NW_015176115.1:19728-20308 GCF_001447785.1 Gekko japonicus | reverse complement strand
TTTTACAGTAAACCCGTGTAACCAAGCAGAAAAGTTCTGGGGGGGGGGGGGGGTGTACTTTTCTGGCCCTCTCACCGACGTATCTCGGGATGGGATGATTGGAAGGGGACCAAGCGTAGCCATCTCTCTGTCTCCTTCTGTTCCAGTACCTCCTCCCACCACCATGCTTCCCTGGACTCCCCCCCCCCCCCCCCCCCCGCCCTTTGGGTTTTCCCCCCCAGGGAAAAAAGGAAAATTTTGGAAAAATTGAAAAAAATGCAAAAATCTTTTGTCTTTTCTAGATTTAAAGTCATTCTGTTACTTTAGGAACATAAAATATGACTATGGACATTTTTACTTGGCATGACATTATCACAACTAGCATATTAAACATATAGTGTATCCAAACAATTATTGCAAACAGAATACCCACCCACCTGCAAAAACAAAACCTGAAACCTTTTTATTTTCTTCTGACAATCGCACCTCCTAAAGGAAGAAATGCATCTTGTTCTTGCATTGGAGAGTTCAGTTTGTAACCTAGGACTTGCTTGTCCTCAGTGCACAGAAATTAGATCAATCTGATACCATATATATATAT
>NW_015176115.1:2675-18810 GCF_001447785.1 Gekko japonicus | reverse complement strand
TTAGAAGCCCTCCCACTGTTGACCCCCCCCCCAAGCACCAAGAAGACAGAGCATCACTTGCCCCAGAGCCCCTATCTATACCTTGTGGCTAATAGCCACCGATGGACCTCTGCTCCAAGATCAGCTGCTTGCCCTTTCAGTTTAGAAGCCTGACCCAGTCTGTGTTTCTCTATTGCAGAATGGATGTCGAGAAGGGCAAGATTGAAGACACAGGCGGGAGCGGGGGGTCGTACTCCATTAAGACGCAGTTCAACTCCGAGGAGCAGTGGACGAAGGCGCTCAAGTTCATGCTCACCAACCTGAAGTGGGGCCTGGCCTGGGTCTCCTCACAGTTCTACAATAAATGACTTGTGGGCAGAGGCAGGGAATCTCTCTTGGAGCAGATCTGCGGTTTGTTTCACGGCTGCCAAAGGCAGAATGTGTCCATTAACCACACTACACCACGACTATACAACCAAAAAACACCGGTAAAGACATTGTAAAACCTCACTGTCAAGCAGAAGGAAGCAAAATGCCTGAATGGTCTCCGCCATGACATTGCGTCTCAGCAGCAGGAAGGAGGCTGGGCTCAGCTGGGGCCAGAAAAGGAGACTTCGCCCTTTCTGAGAAGCCCTGGCATGTAGCCGTGGCCGAATTAGTGCTGGCAGTCTGGTCACTGCACAGAAATACACGCGCAAACACAAAAATAAATAAAACCCAGTTTGTAACCTGGCGGACTGCAGCATGTTTGTTCAGGGCAGACAGACTAAAGCGTTAAATGTTTCCCCACGACTTGTAAGTTTCCTGCATCCCTTCTGAGGTTTCACTCCTGGGAAGTCCTTCAGAACAAAGTACTGTAAGTACACACCAGCTCCACTTCGTAATTCTCCACTGCTGCTGAGACCACGGACGGCGTTAGTGGACTGAAGGCCCTGCCTGCAGGCCAGAGGCTGCCTCAGGTGTAAGGCGTGGGGCAGAGGTCCATTTCTTTGGTAATATTTTTCTTCCTTGCCCCGTTTCAGATGCTTACAGTAGGCAGCAAAGCAAAAATCTGTCCGGTTCCTATTAACACTGCATCTAGCCCCCCCTACCTCTTGTGTGTTCTGAACATACCCAGGCTTTGAGGAACCCATGTTTTTAATTATTATTGTAAGCTGCCCAGAGCCACGAGGAAAGGTGTGTGATATAAATGCTTTAATAAATGAGCATGTGAGAGATGGCAGAACACTGGCAGTTGGGGCCTTTTAGCCATCGTCCACAGCATGGCCAATGCTGTGCTTCAAGATTGCATCGACTATCTCGACAATGCTTCGCATGCTGATGCCGGTGGTGTCGCTGAGGTTCTCTGCAACCTTTCAAAAGAGGTGGGGGGAAGGGTAAGACAATCTACGGGGGTGCTTAAGGGCAGGGAGATGTTCCGGTGTCTATTTTGTGACCCCAGTTACCTGGTTCCAGTCCTCGGTGTGGAACAGAAAAGCGCTGGCTCCGATGATTCCCACCGCCAACAGCATCAGATCTTCTTTCACTGCCGCAAACTTGGCTCTGTACATTTGAAATGGTGTGAAAGGCCTGCTTTCAATTTCCAGCCAGGGTAAGGGTACGTTGTAAATCATAACATGTAAGTGAATACACTTCAGCATCGAGTTAACTTGGGCAAAAGAGTTGGATTACTGGGCTAACATCTGTTATCGGAACATCGATTTTCCAGACCTCCTTTGCAAGCCAGAACCATGCTTATAGCAGATATTACCAAGCACCGAGAGAGCAGAGGTTTAATAATGGAGGTTTGTTTGTTTTTAAAAAGTCACTACATGGCAATTTCAGCTCTGTTTTCTAAACTGCCTTTCTTGCATACCGTCTTTGCAGCTTCGGCCTACAGGAATTAATGCATATTCTAGGGGATTGGAATAATCAGCCCACTGCCCATACCCTTCTGGAATTGAGAGATCTCCACAACAGCAAAGAAACCCAGCTTTTTGCCCTTGTATTATGCCTTGGGGCCTGGTGGCAGTACTAATATATCCTGTCTAGCCAGAATGAATTGGAAAAAGCCTCTCTGGCACTCCACCACTGGATCTGCCCCACAGCACCAGGCAGAGGAAGCAAATGACTAGTTTGAGATATCGGAGGCATCCCTGGGGGGGAGAGAGGGTATCCTTGCTACTGTCCGGTAATCCCCCCCCCTTAAATTACTGCAAGGAGTACTTTAGGAACTAAGGCATAAAAGGCCTACGGGCTGTAAATCACTGGCAGGTGGGGGAGAACAGTAAGCGAGTCATTGGCTAGAAGTGCCCACCGCAGCAGTGCAGCCCCATTCCTCACAGGAGGGCTCCAGTTCCCAAAGTCAGGGGGTTGCATTTGTCCAGCCATGGTGTATTACAATGCAGAACTGTTTTTTTTCAGGCCTTGTAACAACAAATTGGCTTACGTGATGGGCTTGTTTGACCAGCGCATCATGTTTTTATGCTATAAACTGATTAAGTGGAAGAAGTCCTTTTTGTCTTAGGATGCATTCACAGAAGCATTGTGTCCCAATCACGGGAGGTGGTCGTTCTGCTCTATTCTGCTATGGTCAGGCCTCACCACATTTTAGGAAGGATGTTGACAAGCTCGAGCGTGTCCGGAAGAGGGCAACCAGGATGGTGAGAGGGTTGGAATCCAAGTCTTATGAGGAAAGGCTGAAAGAGTTGGGTATGTTTAGCCTGGGAAAGAGAAGGCTTAGAGGGGACATGATTGCAGTCCTCAAGTATTTGAAGGGCTGTCATGTAGAAGATGGAGCAGATCTATTCTCTCTTGCTCCAGATTGCAGGACTAGATCTAATGGGTGGAAATTACAAGGGAATCGTTAGCGGCTAACTATCAGGAGCAACTTTCTAACTGTAAGAGTGGTTGAGCAGTGGAACAGACTGCCTGGGGAGGTGGTGGATGCTCCTTCGCTGGACATTTTCAAGCGGAGGCTGGACGACCATCTTTCGGCTATGCTCCTGCAGAGTGCAGGGGGTTGGACTAGATGACCTGCAAGGTCCCTTCCAACTCTTAACATTCTATGATTCTATGAAATCCACAAGGACAGCTTAGAAATGTAATGGATCTAGTAACGTGATCCTTTAGTAAGGTGATGTATGGCTTTCTTTCTGTGATCTGTACAGCTTGGTTTTTGAAATGCATAATTCTATAAAGCAGCTCAAAAGAGGCCCAGCACAGTGCTGGAGACTCTCTCCATGAGGGCTGTCTACATGCAGGCTAAAAGACACTAGGTGGAGTCCTCCTGTGCAGACTTAGTTTCTGCCAACGCTTCAGTGTCCGACTATAGCCTTGGAACCAGGCTCCAGCCCAAGTGTCGTGCTTACAAAGAGACTTCTGTTACGGGGTGCTGTGCAGAAAAGTGACTCAGATTTTCTTGGTTAGCAAAGTGCTTTCTCCATTTAATGCTACCGTGAACAATAACTCTTAGGTCTGGTCTCTTCTCTCTTCTCCACACACCCCAACCCAAAGTTATTTCTTTATGTCTT
Source organism: Gekko japonicus (assembly GCF_001447785.1). Lineage (NCBI taxonomy): Eukaryota > Metazoa > Chordata > Lepidosauria > Squamata > Gekkonidae > Gekko > Gekko japonicus. The sequence continues at coordinate 15,319 of NW_015176115.1, read as the reverse complement.
TAGCATAAATAGTGCTTTTTAAAAAACTTACAGCTGGAGTTTATTTGGTGATGTGTTTTCAATTGAAGCCTTCAGCAGGGTACTGTAGACGCTGACGCGCAGGAGGTATGTTAAAGACAGCAGATGTCGGCACATGGCATGCATCTGTTCCATGGGAAGTAAGCAGCCGTTATACCCTGTCAACATGGAAAAACAGAAAGCAGTAGACGCTTCTTCAAAAGTGGCAGCAAGATTTCTACCTGGAGCCCAGAGGACCTTCAAATCATAGCCCAAGCTGAGATACTTCTAGTTCTTGTTCTGTTCTTCCCACCCAACGTCTGCAAAGTACTGTAAAATTTGTTTCCCCGTTTCTACCACTTAAAATGCAATCCAAACCAGAGTTACACTGTTCTAGGCCAACTGACTGCGGTGTTCGCCTTATCCTTTCGATGATTTGTACAAAAAAACCCACCCAACCTCAATCCAGTAAAGCAATCACACACACACACACCCCGTTCGGTGCCCAGGGGTTTCCACAGGAAAAGCATCTTCAGCTCACTTCCTACAAGCTGTCTTGCTGAAGAAACACTGAGCTCATCCTAGGCAAGTTACAAATCCAAGGTTTGAAACTTCTTCTTGGTGCAGGAGGTGCTATGAGGCGGAATGTCAGAGCCCACAGCCAACAACGTAGTACACGCTTCTCAGGAAAGGTAATACTTTATTGAAGAGCTATAGATGCATTAACATAGGCACTGTTAAGAATGGCGGCTGCCCATGGGGCATAATAGGATATAGGGTATTCATATGCACACACACACACACTGCCCTGGCCAATTAGCCACCCTCCCGCGCGCGGGAGAAAGCTCCGGCCATTTAGCACTGAAGCTGGGAACCAAACTCTCTCCCCCGGTTCCCGAGAAACCCAGACATCAACATCACCACCTGCAGAACTTATAGATAAGCGTTACAGCAGCAAAGAAGCACAGAAGGAATGCACTGGCAATTATAATACAAGTGACCTCTCCACCCCCATGGCAGCAAAGCCGACACAGAAGTATGTTGGACTGGATTGAGTCATTTGGCATAGATTGGACTCAAAGGTTTGGACTCAAATTGGAGACCAGTTTTCTTCGATCTGGGATTTATCCTGTGGGGTTCCACAGGGCACAAGCCTATTCCACATGCTTTTCAGTCTCTATGTAAAGCCCTTAGGACAAATCATTTGGTAGTCTGAGTGTTGGCTGTATTCGATATGATCGCTGATACCCAGTTCCTTATCCAGATCTCTTGGTGATAAAGTAGAGGTAGTGAATTGCTGCCTGGCTGTTGTGGTTAATGGGCTAAGAGTGAACAAACTGAAACGAAACCCTGGAAAGACAGAAGTAATGCTGGCTGGGTAGGTGCAGATAGAATCATAGACTCAGAGAGCTGGAAGGGGCCAGACAGGCCATCTAGTCCAACTCCTGCTCAGTGCAGGATCAGCCTAGAGCATCCCTGACAAGGGTTTGTCCAGCCGCTGCTTAAAGACTGCCAGTGAGGGGGAGCTCACCACCTCCCGAGGCTGCTGACGCCACCGTGGCACAACTCTGACAGTCAAAAAGTTTTCCCTGAGATCCAGCCGGTACCTTCCTGCCCTTAATTTAAACCCATGATTGTGAGTCCTCTCCTCTGCTGCCAACGGGAACAGCTCCCTGCCCTCCTCTAAGTGAGCCCTTCAAATACTCCAAGAGAACGGTCATGTCCCCTCTCAACCTCATTGCTCTCCTCTGCACCTGCACCATTCTGTCCACATCCTTTTTGAAGGGAGGCCACTGGAACTGCACACAATATTCCAGTACACAATACTCTTGGAGGACGCTATGCTCTCACCTTTTGATGGGGTTCAGCTCAACCTTGCTGACTTGGTTAAGAGCATAGGGGTTATACTGAATGAAGCATTGCTGCTGGAGAAGCAAGTTAACACACCTGCAAAAAGAACCCCTGCTTTCTTCGCACACAGTGTAGCCTACAAGATAGCCCCCTACCTTGACACAGCTGATTGGGATGCCTGGATCCACACCACGGTATTGTCAAGACTAGACTATTCAAATGCACTCTACATAGGTCTCCCCTTGAACTGAACGTGAAGACTCCAGTTGGTGCAGAATGCTGCAGCTTGGTTATTATCGGGAGGTAGGCAGAGTGTGCACATAAACTGTCCTGCAGTCACTCCGTTGGCGGTCCATCAGTTACCAGGCTCAATTCAAGATACTGGCTCTTGCGTAACAGCCCTTCATGGCCTCTGTCCCTCATGTCTCCAGGGCCACCTGCCCTCCTATGCTTTGCCATGACAGCTTTGTTCACTGGAGCAGGGCCTTCAACAGGGCCAGTCTGCAAATGGGCAGAATCAGTGACTGCCAGTCCTCCTGCTTTTTACATTGTGGCTCCCGAGTTATGAAATGGTCCATGGGAAGGCACCAAGTGTCCTGGCTTTGTCCAATTATGCAAACCTGGATTATTCAAGAGGGCTTTTCTAAGTAATGGGGCTATAGGGAACAAAAATGGTTCAGAGAGACACTTAGGCAAAGGGTTAGGGACTGTGGTCTATGCTGCCTGTTGCTGTAAGTTTTGCACTGTTTCATGTGTCACGTTAAGACTTATGCTTTGCTTCAGTTCTGCTTTCAGATTTCTGGTTGGTTCCAGATTTCTGCAATCCAAACCTGTGTCATCCACCTTGAGTCTCAGTGAGAAAGGCAGACTATAAATGATGTACAGAAATAAACCGAAGAACCCCAGGGGGAATCCCCTTCGTGTCTGCAAGCCACGCCCATTTGGAAGCAGCTGCTTCCATCGTAGGAAGGTGCTTGGCTTGAGGCTTCCCAACAATTGGTGACTGCTCCCCGCTGCAGCCATTTTGGGGTGGTGCCTCTGACAGATGGTAAGGCCAGCACAGTGAATGTCTGAGGGGAAAACTGTGGCTGCCTTAAAGCTTGAGGGAAAATGGCTAATGATTTAAGAACATAAGAACATAAGAGGGCGCAGAAGGGATCCTCGCCTAGGGGGTAAAATAAGCTGGAGCTGGCCCTGGATGCTTGGCTTGAGGCTTCCCAACAATTGGTGACTGCTCCCCGCTGCAGCCATTTGGGGGTGGTGCCTCTGACAGATGGTAAGGCCAGCACAGTGAACATCAGGGAAAAACTGTGGCTGCCTTAAAGCTTGAGGGGAAATGGCTAATGATTTGGGGTTTCTGGGGAGCTCACATTCGTACCATGAGGATCCTGAGGTTCAGGGAAGGCCAATCTTTACCTCAAGGATAAAAGCTTGGCTGTTAACTGTTCTGTGCACCCAGGAGTTGACACTAAAACATTACCCTCTGTTCAGCCCAGCAAAAGCTGTGTGTTATCTGTAAATCGTTTTAAGCCTTGTTACTGAACCTCCTTATTTACCCTATCAATGAATAAAAGTTATTTTTTAATCCTGTTGCCCTGATGTCTGATATGGAAGAACTGCATTTAGAAGGCCACTTGGGTTCAGTCTGTCAGTACAAGGTTGGGGTACAGACCCCCCTGGTTGAACTGCGCAACACCCTGCCTCTACAGAACCAGCATTTAAAACCCTGACCTTCACAGAGCCCACTATCCTTTCTTAAAATTCTAAAAGAGCTGACAGACTGGGCAAGATTGAGGGTCTCTGCCAACGCTGCTCAGGAAAAGGTAACATTTCCCCAAAGCTCACCCAGGAGTGAACCGTGTCCCTGGCCCTTACCTAAAACCTCCAAAAGCATCTCAATGTAAGCTAAAGGGGTCGGAACATTGATCTGGAAATGCAGAGCCTTCAGAATACCCAGTTCTGATTCCAGCAAGTCCTCGGTAGTATAGGAGAAGCCCATAGACTGCAGGAACTTCAGGACCACAGCGTTGTTGACTATCTGCATGAAGACAGAAAGGAGCAAATGACCCTCCAGATGACAACTTGGTTTGCTTGTTCGCCTCCATCACGAACTGGGCTTCTGTTGCTGCTTGGTATAGATTTAAAAATCCAGTGTTACCTCACAGTAGCAGATCATACTATAGGAACAAAAACTAAAACTTATAAAAACAAGTACTGGTAAACTGATAAAAAAGCACGGGGTGGAGAGAGCTGACAAAGATAACTTTTATCTCCCGTTCCCAAAATGCTAGAACTTGAGGACATCCCATGAAGCTGATGGGCAGGAGGTTCAGGATGGACAAAGAAGAGTTGGTTTCTACACCCCACTTTCCTCTACCCAAAGGAGTCTCAAAGTGGCTTACAATTGCCTTGCCTTCCTCTCCCCACAACAGACACTCTGTGAGGCAGAGGGAGGGCTGAGAGAACTGTGACTGACCCAGGGTCACCCAGCTGGCCTCATGTGGAGGAGGGCACTTCGGTCGGGGAGTCAACGTCTCCTGGAAATTCCAGGCCCCAGGGATGTGAAATTTGCTGTTACTAGAGCCAGGGCATTTTCGGTGGCGGCTCCTACCTGGTGGAAGGAGCTCCGGGAGGAGATCCGGGCCCTGCGGGACCTTTCTCAGTTCCGCAGGGCCTGTAAGACGGGGCTCTTCCGCTAGGCTTTCGAGTAGGAGCCGCCGCCACTATAATTCCACCACCCATGCCTTATGTCAGGCAGAAATAGGTACCCCAGGAAACTCCAGTGCCCAAATAGTATACAGAGCAGCAGTGCACTGGGAAAGGGCCACGAACAGAGAGGCCAGAATGGCTGGACGTCCTCCACCGCAAGCCTGGTGGAACAGCTCCATCTTACAGGCCCTGCAGAACTGTAGTAAGTCCCACAGAGGCCTGATCTCGAGTGGGAGCACGTTCCACCAGGTTGGGGCCATGGGCCCTGAGCCTTCGGGGAGGACGGGATATAAATCAAAAAATAAATAAATAAAATAAAATAAATAGTGGAGAATCCAACCCAGTTCTACAGATTAGAGTCCACTATGCTACACTGGCTCTCCAGTGTGGTGAGAAAAGGCCATTTATTTATTTATTTTATTTATACCCTGCCGTATCCCACAGGTGGGCTCAGGGTGGCTTACAATATAAAACCTGTAACAACAAAACCCATAAAACAATCGATGGCACAACAGACAGCAACAAAAACCCATGCCTTATGTCAGGCAGAAATAGGTACCCCAGGAAACTCCAGTGCCCAAATAGTATACAGAGCAGCAGTGCACTGGGAAAGGGCCACGAACAGAGAGGCCAGAATGGCTGGACGTCCTCCACCGAAAGCCTGGTGGAACAGCTCCATCTTACAGGCCCTGCAGAACTGTAGTAAGTCCCACAGAGGCCTGATCTCGAGTGGGAGCACGTTCCACCAGGTTGGGGCCAGGGCTGAAAAAGCCCTTGACCTGGCTGAGGCTAAGTGGACATCCCTCGGGCTGGGGAGCACCAGGAGTTCTGGTCAGAAGAGCGTAAAGCTCTCCAGGGCTCATATGGGGAGAGGTGGTCCCGCAGGTATGAGGGTCCTGTGCTGCATTGGGCTTCAAAGGTCAAGGCCGTAACCTTGAATCCGATCCAGTATTTGATTGGCAGCCAGTGCAGTCTGTGCAACACTGGCTGAATATGCGCCTGTGGAGGCGTTGCTGTCAGCAGGTGTGCCACTGCTTTCTGCACTAGCCGCAATTTCCGAATGAGGCTCAAGGGTAGCCCTGCACAGAGCAAGTTGCAGTCATCCGAAGTGGAAATGAACATTGAGTGGATCGCTGTAGCGAAGTCCTGGGAGGTGAGATAGGGAACCAGTTGCCGGGTTAGCCAAAGACAATAGCAGGCCGATCTGGCAGCCAAAGGGGCCTGGGCGGGCCTCCATAGGGAGCGAGGAATCCAGCATCACCCCGAGACTCCTGACCCTAGCTGCTGGCACCAGTAGTGCCTCGCCAAAGACCAGGAACCTGATTCCTGAGCCCAGTCCCCCACGACTCAGGTACAGGACCTCCGACTTCATCAGATTCAGCTGGCTCCGCTGCAACCATCCAGCCATGGTATCCAAAATGTCTGGGGCAGAGTCCAGCTGGCCATCCATCAACAGTTAGAGCTGGGTATCATCCGCATATTGATGACAGCCCAACCCAACCCAACCCGGCAAAGATGGAGGTCCTGGGCCTGAGTCGGATCAGTTCGGGGTTGGGGCTCCCTCCCCGACGGGGCGCCTTTGGTGCCAGCGTCGGAGGTTAGGAGTTTGGGTGTGCTGCTGGGCTCCGCCTTAACGATGGAGGCCCAGGTGGCAGCCACTGCCAAGTCGGCCTTTTACCATCTTCGGCTGGCGCGGCGGTTGGTTCCTTTCCTCGACAGAGATGACCTGGCTACAGTGATCCATGCAACGGTCACCTTTGTCGCAAATTCAGAAGCTGCAGCTAGTGCAGAATGTTGCAGGCAGGCTGTTGATGGGTCTCACAAGACGGGATCACATCCGGCCTGTGCTGAAAGCGCGGCACTGGCTGCCAATGGCGTACCGGATTTGCTTCAACGTGCTGGTTTTAACCTTTAAAGCCCTATATGGTCAGGGTCCGGCCTACCTAAGGGACCGCCTCTCCCCGCATGTTCCCCCAAGGGCACTATGGTCGGGGAATCAAAATTTCCTGGATCAGTGTTCCCTCTAAGCTGAAGTAGTGTGAGCTAGCTCACAGTTTTTTAGCCCCCGGCTCACACCTTTTTGTCTGAGTGCAGGAGGGATGGGCTCCAGAGCAAACTAATTTATGCAGTAGCCAAATTACCTGCTCACAACTTTAATGCCAGTCGCTCACAAAGTAGAATTTTTGCTCACAAGACTCGATAGCTTAGAGGGAACATTGTCCTGGATATTCGAGGCCCCAGGAACATCATGTTTGCGGTTACCAGGGCCAGGGCGTTTTCGGTGGCGGCTCCTACCTGGTGGAATGAGCTCCCAGAAGAGATCCGGGCCCTGCGGGACCTGGTTCAGTTCCGCAGGGCCTGTAAAATGGAGCTCTTCCACCAGGCTTTCGAGTAGGAGCCGCCGCCACCATCATCCACCATCATCCGCCATCATTATTCCATCTGCGCCCCCTTCCTTCTTAATCCCGCAAATTGACCATCTCTGGAGCGGACAATACCGGGGGCGTGAGACATTCCTGGCAGATGACAGCGCTGTAGGGACGTATATTGTTGTCACTGTATAGCATAAATTATCTTGGAACCCCATCTTGAATTCTATAGTTAAATATCCTTTGAGCACCGTGAAAGTAAATTTTAGTGAATTGTATTTATTGTATTTTATACTGTTTTGTACTGTTTTAACCTCGGCATTTATGCCCCTTGTGAGCCGCCCTGAGCCTTCAGGGAGGGCGGGATATAAATATAAATAAATAAATACATTCTGAAAATTGATTTGCAGACTACCTGTTGCCTTGCAGACAATCACTCTGGTTTCCTTATTTTTTTACCACAGAATATATCAGGACATAGCATGTACTGAGAACAAAGCTTCTATGGTAGATAGGAGGGCAGGGTAAGTTTTGAATTGCCTTACGCTGTAGTGGAAGGAAAGTTTGCTGGCTAGCTGGATGCAGGAGACCAAGCGCAGCACACATGTGTCGACAATCTGCTGTCTCGCCAAGACACAGTTGCTTTCTTCCTGCTCTGCTCCAGTGGAAAAGGAGAACTGCTGAGTAAGTGTGAGCATGAACCTGAAAGGTACAAACAGAGAAAGCTCACCTGGAGAAAAGAAAGCAGGTCGTTTCAGAGTAGCTTGCTCACAGGGAGCAGGAGGGGGGCCTTCGAAGAAAATTGCAAGGCCCTCTGACAAGGTCAACGCATTGAATAGCCAGAACACTGGAGAAGGGTAGTTCCCTAGAAACACTTGAAAATGTTGAAGCTGTAGGGGAAACCAGGTTTGTTTTTCCCCTCACAGTATTACATCTCTGGGCTATCAGCAGCAGGCTCTGTCACTGTAGACTTTCTCTGCTCTCTCAACTGATAACTGGGAAGGGGTGGCTGTGTTAGTCTGTCACGGCAAAATACCCACAAAAGCCCTGATTCAAATAAATGTTGTCAGCCTTCAATGCGCCACTAGATTTTTTGTTTTCTGTCTCTAAACTGATAGCTGCTACTAAGCTCACACTGCTGGAGGTAGCCAGTTTCATTCGTTTCAAAAAGGGAGGAAAAAACCTCATGGTACAAAGGGTCTTGTTTTAAGCAGGGGTCATGTCGTAGAAAAAGAGGTGCAGGAGCTCATTAGCATAACTTGTTTGCATATGCCACTCCCCCTGACATCACCGCAAGTGCGTCAGAAGGCAACACCCACTGCTCAGGCTCCACTGGACTGTTTTGGATTGCTAGCTATTGGGGGGGGAGAACGTGCGGATCTGTCCTCACAGAGGAAGGAGAGCTTGTACCTGAAGGCGGGGGGGGCCTCTGCAACTTCCCTGGTTGCTTCTTGCTCCTTGTGGCCCGACTGAGGGCTGCTAGGAGCAGGGGGCGGGGCTTGCTGCATGTGCCACACCCCCTGGGTTCCTTACTGCCGGAGCTCCTCTCCTGTGCGCTCCTGCAGGAAATGACCCCTGGTTTTAAGGCTGATGACTTAGCTTAAATTAAGATCTGTCAGCTCAGGGATGACACAGAAGGCTAAATTAGAGGTTCAAGGTTATCTTTCAGATAGCCTGGATAGTCCATCACCACCCAAGGAAGGCAGAAAACAAATTACCTTTCAAATATTTCAATCGCTTGGTATCTTGCAAATTCAGGCAGGCCCCATTTTTCAGACAAAAGAAACACAAAATCTAGTAACAAAAAAGAGAGAGAGAAATGGAGAATCCCGGGACTCATAATAACCAAAGGCTCTTCCAGCTGAAGACGTTGCCAAGATCTGCTCTCACCCACTATCTGTGTCTCCTTGAAGCAGCCCGTCTCGTCACACAGCTCTCGTAAATCCTGTTCATTCTCCTTGGCCATTTGCAGCAGAACATCTTGAAGGAGCTCTGGGGCCACCGCCCCAAAGACAGGCTCTGAGTGTTGGTACCTGGCCACCACCTGTGCTGGCAAACCCATCTCAAGAGTGCTTCCGGCACCTCGAATGGCAAGAAACGACAGCACGATGCCGCGTTCTCCCCCCGAAATGACAATACTATACAACTGAAACAAATTAAATATCCTTTAAAAGATAACCATACTTATAATCCACAGAATTTTCCTACTGCCAACTGTAAAAGACCAAATCCGTTTCAACATATTATCTGCATCAGAAGGGAGCCCGTTTGGTGTCGTGGTTAAGAGCAGCAGGACTCTGCCCTGACCTGGATAGCCCAGGCAAGCCCGATCTGGTCCGATCTTGGAAGCTAAGCAGGGCCGACCCTGGCCAGTATGAGACCTCCAGAGAATACCAGGGGCAGGAGACCACTTCTCTGAATGTCCTCTGTGCCCCAGTAGGAGTCGCCATAACGTCCAGGCATGGGCAGACACACAAATCCAAAATGCCCCCCCCCCCAAGAGCAGTAGGACGCTAATGGAGAGAACAGGGTTTGACTCCCCACTCCTCCTCCACATGACGTCAGCTAGGTGACCCTGGCTCAGTCACAGCTCTCAGAGCTCTCTCTGGCTCAGTCATCAACGAGTCTAGTTCACCTAAAAGAGTCAGAACTTCGGCTGCCAGACCATCCTCGGGCCTCCTGGCTATGCAACACACACTGCCATACGATAATTAATTACTAATTAATCTTCATCAGGAGTTCCCTTTACAAAATAAATGTCAAGAGTAAATTTTAGTGAACTGTAGTTATTGTATTTTATATTATTCTGTACTGTTTTAATGTTTTAACTTGGGCATTCGTGCCCCTTGTGAGCCGCCCTGAGCCTTCAGGGAGGGCGGGATATAAATTTAAAGATATTTTTTTTAAAAAAGAGGTTATTCAGCCATGACCAGCCTGTCATTCTTTTCCCATGACCCCAGACTAATCATAGAATCATAGTGTTAGAGTTGGAAGGGACCTTCCAGGTCACCTAGTCCAACCCCCTGCACTCTGCAGGAGCACAGCTGAAATGATTACACTGTGGGCAGTGTTCCCTCTAAGCTGAGTTACTGTGAGCTAGCTCACAGTTTTCTAGCCTCTGGCTCACACATTTTTGTCTTCACTCAAGAAGGGATGCCTCCAGAGCAAACTAATTTATGCAGTAGCCAAATCGCTCGCTCACAACTTTAATGCCATTAGTTCACAATGTAGAATTTTTGCTCACAAGACTCCACAGTTTAGAGGGAGCATTGACTGTGGGTAATATATCAGTGGGTAATATATCCTGATAAAACCCAGTCTGGAGTTTCCGTTTAAAATTAACTCAACAAGATTACTAGTAAAAGGACATGCCTGCAAATTTGTAAGAACCTCGTGGGTTTTATGATGTATGTTTTCATTTTTAGCTGCCTTTGTGGACCTTATGAGAGCAGGAAGGGTGGGTATGAATTTTCTAAAATAAATAAATAAATTGGTTTTTCTCATAAAGGACCCTAAAAGGCATGTTCTTTGGGTAAATAACATTGAGATTTTATTTGAATTTCTGATATTTTAATTCTATGTGTAGTGGGATAGTAGCATTTATAAAATTTTGTAAAAAGCCCACTGACAAAGGCAATACATTAAAATGCGCTTGGTCCTTTATTTCTTTATTTTTTAAATATGTATACCCCGTCTATCTTCATAGTTCAAGGCAGCTTACAATAATTCTTTACAATAGGAATGTTCTGCAAATTATTGTTATGTTTATTTATTAAACGGTATTCCCATTTGTTTGGATTATACTGATTTTGTAGAATGGACTTGGTTTTTGTTTATACTTTTGCTTTGCAACCTTTCCTGGTTTGGCTTAGTTTGCCTGGTAGTTGCAGCTTCCTCCTCCTCCCCCCCATGTTTACTTGCATCCTTCCTCAAGCCCACCATCCGCTGTCATTGCTGTTGTATGTGAGGGGTATGCAAAACGTAGAAGAACTGCTTCCCAGGGAGCAAGGCTGGAGTCCAGAGTGGCACCTTTAAGACCAGCACTGTTTAATTCTGGCTTTTGTGGGCATGCACACTTCTGCAGATAGTGGGGGGGAGGCCTGCGCCCCAGCAGACCTTCCATCCCAGCAACACCTGACCTCATCAACTCCAAAGGATTGCCTAGCACTGGTTCCCAAAGTTGTTGGAAGCTGCCCCTGCTTTGCAGGGAGGGTGGGGTATAAATAAAGTGGGCAATACCGCCCCCTTAGGGGTGCTGGAATGATCCAGGTGGGCTGGACCAACCCAGGTGCAGATCCACAAACTGCATCTTTTTGTCCACTTCTGGAAGGTAGATGTCCAGGGGGGTGTTGAGTAATTTTTTTTTCTGAAAAGGGGGTGGTAGGCCAAATAAGTTTGGGAACCTCTGGAGGGCATCAGGGGTTGCCAACTCCAGCTTGGGAAATTCCTGGAGATTTGAGGTCAGAAGGCACAGAGCTCCTTCCACAAACTCTGCACTTTAGGCCTGTGGCTACGGTGGGGCTTTGTCCCCTTTCTTAAAGACACAGCCCCACAAGAATTTCTCCCGTTTACAATCATTTTGAGACTTTTTTTAAGTCGTCCGCTCCTTTAAGCAGAGTGGGCTGCTGTAGTTGACTAATTCCTGCACTGAGCAACGGGGTTGGAGTAAGTGACCTCTAGGTCCCCGTCTACCTCTGTGTCAAGAAACGGGTCTCCTTTGAGTTGTTCCGTTTCTTGACTGTCGAAGTCCTCAGCCCCACCTGCCCGGCTTGTGATCAGAATTGCTGCCGAGGCTGGCAGAAGTGGTGAACCTGCAGCAGCTGGGAACTGTCGTCCAAAACGGTCGACAGCTTGGACACCCATTTGCCCCCCAAGAGCCTGGCTAAGGGGCCTCCTGCGCTCTCCAGGCACCACCCCTGAATCTCCGGGAGTTCCCCAAGCTGGAGTTGGGAACCCCGCTCAGTGGTACAAAATGCGAAGGGCACACACAGGGGCTCTCCTCCTCCTCCTCCGTCGTCCTCAGCCCGGCCGGCGCCGTCTCTCCTGAGGCGACCAACTACCTCGAGTCGGGCCTCGCTCGCGCCACAAGGCCGCTTGCCCTCGCCCAAGATGGCGGGAGGAGCGTCCGCCAGGGCCGCGTCGCGCCAGGTCTCGGCCGCCGCGCCCTCGCCCGGACTCTCGCGAGAGTTCCAGCCAGGCAAGATGTCGCAGGGAGGTAGCGGCGGCGGCTCCTCGGGGGAGGCCGGGCCCAGCGCCCGGCAGGCGGGGGAGGCGGCGCGGGCTCCCGGGGCTCCCTTTCGACCTGCTTCGAGGCCCGTCCAGGTCGTGCTCACCCGGGGGCTGAAGGTCCGCAACGCCCTCACGGGCCTCGCCATCGGCGCCGTCGTCGTCGGCATCTGTATCCTTCCGGGCGGGCGGCTGCTGCAGATTCGGGACGAGGCCTCAGTCCCGCCGAGCAGGAGGTCTCCTTCGGGGCCGGAGCCCTTTTGCGCGAGAGCCAGTTTGGTGCAGGGGTTAAGTGCGCGGGCGACAACCTGGGAGAGCCGGGTTCGATTCCCCACGCCTCCTCCGCTTGCAGCTGCTGGATGACCTTGGGCAAGCCCTAGTTCTCTCAGAGCTGTCCTTGAAAAAGAGCAATTTCTGTCAGAGCTCACTCAAAGGGTGTCTGTTGTTGGGAGGGGGAGGGAAAGGAGCTTGTAAGCCGCTCTGAGACTCCCT
>NW_015176115.1:2087-2450 GCF_001447785.1 Gekko japonicus | reverse complement strand
GTGGTTAAGTGCGCGGACTCTAATCCGGGAGAACCGGGTTTGATTCCCCACTCCTCCACTTCCACCTGGCTTGATGACCTTGGGCAAGCCGTAGTTCTCTCAGAGCTGTCCTTGAAAAAGAGCAATTTCTGTCAGCGCTCAGCCTCGCCTGCCTCACAGGGTGTCTGTTGTGGGGAGCGGAACCCACTCTGAGACACCTTTGGGCAGGGTATAAATCCAATCTCTTAGCCAGTTTGGGTGTCGTGGTTAAGTGTGCGGCCCCCACTCCGGGAGAATTGGGTTTGATTCCCCACTCCTCCACTTGCAGCTGCTGGGTGACCTTGGGCAAGTCGTAGTTCTGATAAGAGCTGTCCTTGAAAAAAG
>NW_015176115.1:1052-1185 GCF_001447785.1 Gekko japonicus | reverse complement strand
TGTCAAGAGCTCTCTCAGCCCCGCCTACCCCACAGGGTGTCTGTTGTGGGGAGGGGAAGGGAAAGGGGTTTGTAAGCCGCTCTGAGACTCCTCTGGGTAGTGAAGGGCACGCGGGGGGGGGGCATAAATCCAA
>NW_015176115.1:0-783 GCF_001447785.1 Gekko japonicus | reverse complement strand
AGACTCACACAGCGACTTTTAACTTTAAAAGGGGTAACTTCTCTGATATGAGGGGACATGTGGGGAGGAAACTGAAAGGAAAAGTAGAAAGGGTCAAAACCATTGGGGAAGCTTGGAAACTATTTAAAACTACGATCCTAGAAGCTCAGAAAAAATATATTCCGCAGGTTAGGGAAGGCAGAAGTAGGTATAGGAAAAAGCCTGCATGGTTAACAAACAAAGTAATGGAAGCTGTAAAAGGTAAAAAGGATTCCTTTAAGCAGTGGAAAGCTAGTCACAGTGGGGCCGGTGGAGGAACGGCCTGTGGGCGGATGGGAGTGGGCACCTGGACGCCTCCTGCCTCGTCCCTGGGCGGTGGCCCCATGTCCCAGGCGGGAAGAGCGCACGGTGAGGTCCGGACTCCAGAGGCGCTGGTGCTGGTGGAACGTTGGTGGTGGAACGTTGGCGGCCTGCTCTGGCGGCCTTGGGCAGCCCGGTTGGTTCTCTGAGGCTCTGCCCGTCTTAATAGGGTCGCTGTGAGGAGTAGGTGTGTGAACAAGGTTGAAACCGAACTGATTCTAGAAAGCGCTTCCTAAATAGCCTTCACTTTGAGAGCCCGGCAGTGTGATCTTAAGTAAAGTTACACGGCGGCTTAGAAGGGAGCAACTCAGGATGGCCACTGTCAGTTGGGACGGAGGGAGCCCTGACCTCTGCCAGAGTCACCTCTCTGGGCACCGTAATGTAGATGTGCCACGCAGAGGACCTTTACAGCTGCTGGAGTCGGGTTAGAACGGATAAAAGGAA
>NW_015176114.1:79403-80503 GCF_001447785.1 Gekko japonicus | reverse complement strand
GAACCTTCTGGGATCCCTGAATGGCTAGCTTGTGTGTGGCCAAGAGGGATCCCTGAATAACTAGCCTGTATTAGGGTTAGGCCGTAGATGACTGTAGAGAGTCAGAGCCTCCTGGGATCCCTGAATGGCTCGCTTATGTGTGACCAGAGGGACAGGCCACATATGGCCAGAGCAAGGCGGGTGGAGACTAGAGACAGAGCATTTTTTGTGGTGGCACCTCACCTCAACAAATCCCTCCCCCTTGAGGCTCGCCTGGCACCTACTTAACTGTCATTTAGGGGCCAGGCTAAAACATATCTTTCAACCCAGGCTTTTTATGCGTGGGTGTTTTTCTCACCACCACTAGAGACAGAGCATTTTTTGTGGTGGCACCTCACCTCAACAAATCCCTCCCCCTTGAGGCTCGCCTGGCACCTACTTAACTGTCATTTAGGGGCCAGGCTAAAACATATCTTTCAACCCAGGCTTTTTATGCGTGGGTGTTTTTCTCACCACCTTTTTCATGGAAAGGGTTCTATGCTGTTTGTGCCCCATGGTTTGTGTTCTAACGGCTTGTTCGGGGTAGTGGTTAAGTGCACAGACTCTCATCTGGGAGAACCGGGTTTGATTCTCCTCTCCTCCACTTGCAGCTGCTGGGATGACCTTGGGCAAGCCATAGTTCTGATAAGAGCTGTTCTTGAAAAAGAGCCGTTTCTGTCAGAGCTCTCTCAGCCCCACCTGCCTCACAGGGTGTCTGTTGTGGGGAGGGGAAGGGAAAGGAGTTTGTAAGCCTCTCTGAGACGCTCTGTGACGCCTTTGGGTAGTAAAGGGTGGGGTATAAATCCAATCTCTTCTTCTAAGTCCTTAAGCAGCCAGGGACCAGTTTGGTGTCGTGGTTAAGTGCGCGGACTCTAATTTGGGAGAACCGGGGTTGATTCCCCACTCCTCCCCTTGCACCTGGCTGGATGACCTTGGGCAAGCCATAGTTCTGATAAGAGCTGTTCTTGAAAAAGAGCCGTTTCTCTCAGAGCTCTCTCAGCCCCGCCTGCCTCACAGGGTGTCTGTGGTGGGGAGGGGAAGGGAAAGGAGTTTGTAAGCCGCTCTGAGACTCCGAGTGAAGG
>NW_015176114.1:68364-79198 GCF_001447785.1 Gekko japonicus | reverse complement strand
TGGTCTGATCCAGCAGGGCTCTTCTGATGTTCTTAGGAAGGCCTTGGCCTCTATGCCCTGCTGTTGGCCCTCCAGAGGAACTGGTTGGCCAGTGTGTGAGACGGGATGCTGGACTAGATGGACCACTGGTCTGATCCAGCAGGGCTCTTCTGATGTTCTTAGGAAGGCCTTGGCCTCTATGCCCTGCTGTTGGCCCTCCAGAGGAACTGGTTGGCCAGTGTGTGAGACGGGATGCTGGACTAGATGGACCACTGGTCTGATCCAGCAGGGCTCTTCTGATGTTCTTAGGAAGGCCTTGGCCTCTATGCCCTGCTGTTGGCCCTCCAGAGGAACTGGTTGGCCAGTGTGTGAGACGGGATGCTGGACTAGATGGACCACTGGTCTGATCCAGCAGGGCTCTTCTGATGTTCTTAGGAAGGCCTCGGCCTCTCTGCCCTGTTGTTGGCCCTCCAGAGGGACTGGTTGGCCGCTGTGTGAGACAGGAGGCTGGACTAGATGGACCCCTGGTCTGATCCAGCAGGGCTCTTCTGATGTTCTTAGGAAGGCCTCGGCCTCTCTGCCCTGTTGTTGGCCCTCCAGAGGGACTGGTTGGCCGCTGTGTGAGACAGGAGGCTGGACTAGATGGACCCCTGGTCTGATCCAGCAGGGCTCTTCTGGTGTTCTTATGAAGGCCTCGGCCTCTATGCCCTGTTGTTGGCCCTCTAGAGGAACTGGCTGGCCACTGTGTGAGACAGGAGGCTAGACTAGATGGACCATTGGTCCAGTCCAGCAGGACTCTTCTTATGTTCTTAAGCTCTGCTGGATCCATCAAAGGCCTTTTCTTGTTCTCAAGAGTCTCCGGGAAACCCACAAGCAGAATAGCTTTATCCCACTTCTCCCAGGAAGCCGGTATTCCGAAGTATACTACCTCTGAACATGGAGGTTCTGCTTAACTATCATGGCTGGTGGCCTAATCCTTCAGAAATCTGTGTACCAGAAGCCACTGGCCTCAGGGTCATGAAGTGAGCCTCTCTGCACCTATCCAGCTGTCTGTCCCGTTTTCCCCTCTTTCCCCGGTTTATCTTCACAACAATGCTGCAAGGTAGGCTCAGCTGACAGAGATTGGCTCAGGATCACCCAGGGAGTTTCTTGACAGTGGAGATTTGAACTCGGTGTCTCCTGCAGCTTTAACCACTACTGCACAGGCCACATAGGGTGAATTTGTGCACGTGCGGATTGTGTTTTCCTTTGCCGCTGATGTCGCTGTTTCCTTCCGATTTCAGGAGCCCCTGAAACATGTGGCTCTGTTGAAGAGATCCCCCGGAGCCGCCTTCTCCCTGGCGGGGGACGGGCTCTCTCGGGGTCTCGCCTATGCCTCGGGAGAAAGATTCAAGCCCCTGCCCACATCGCCATCAGTTTCTGAGATACGGGTATGCGTCGAGTGCTGCACTTTTGGCGTCTATGATCAGTGGCTGGTGTTTGACTTCGGCAGCCGTCCAGTGTTGGTGCGAAAGCTCCGGGTTACGGTCGGCAAGAAAGAACCTCACTGGCACGTGGACCCGGCGGCAGAGCAAAGCAGCCAGTTCGTCGACTTCGAACGCTGGCACAGTGGCAACCGGGTGGTGGTGCCCAGCGTCTTGCGTAGCAGCAAAGTCACAGAACTGCTGGCCAAATACAAGATCCCGTCGCTCTCCCTGGATTTCAAGCGTGGTGCCGAGAGCCTGCCGGTCACCCTCTTCAACTACCGCGAGCAGATGCACAACTTCCTGTTCAGAGAGGAAGAGGCGGAGCAAGCTCTTATCGCGAAGTGAGTAGTGGCTGTAGCAGCCTCACACGGGCAGGTGTTTTCTCTGGGCATCCCTTAAGCAGCTTGATCGATAAGAATGGGTGTGGCGGGGGGGGATGCTATTGGTTTCCCCTGGGGTTTTATTGATTCTAATGGCCTTGTTGCTGATTCTTGGTGTGTTGTAGCTGCCTTGGGGTCCGAAGTGGTCTGAAACCAAACTAAATTAAAGATCATGGGTCCCCTACGTAATCTGTTACAGAGGCAAGAGATGTTATGGGTTTCTTTCAAATTCCCAGCATTATGTTCTCAAGCCTGCACTTTAGGGTGGCCAAGTCTTGGGCTGACATTTCAGAGTTTTTAACTTCTTTCTCAGAATCTACAGCAGGAAGGATTTAAATTTCAGGGTGAGCATCAGAAGCCTAGGGAGGAGCTCGTATCCACATGGCTTTTCCGGCTCACCCGTCTGAACTGGCAATATGCAAGAATGTATGTAACACAGATCCAGGTGGTCAGCAAATGCTCCTTCTAAGCTGCAGAGTCTTGAGAGCAAAAATTCTAGTTTGTGAGCTATGGGCATTGAAGTTGTGAGCGAGCAAGTTGGCTGCTGCGTCAATCGGTTTGCTCTGGAGCCCTCCTTCCTGAGCGAAGGCAAAAACCTGTGAGCCGGAGGCTAAAAAGCTATGAGCTAACTCACACCAGCTCAGCTTAGAGGGAACATTGGTCGTCACCTGTCCTGATCTGAAACAGTAGGACAGAGTTCTAGTCCAGGGGCACCTTTAAGACCAACGAACTTTTATTCAAGGTATGAGCTTTCGCGTGCATGGGCACGTCTTCAGATATTTGAAAAAAGATATTTGGGAAAAAGTGCGCATGCACACGGAAGTTCATACCAAAGCCAGTTTGGTGTAGTGGTCAGGGCTATTTTTGGGCAGGAACGCACAGGAACGGAGTTTTGGCTGGCTCCCAAGTTGGCCACGCCCAGCGGGAACTCATTAGCATAAAAGGCCACACCCAACAGCAGGAACTCATTAGGATTGGCTACTTTAGGGGTATGTGGCCTAACATTCAAAGGAGTCCCTGCTCCAAAAAAAAGCTCTGGGTTTTGACAACAAACAAGGTAAACAGAATAAGAAGCAAAAAGTGGGTGTGGCTGGATGACCACACTTCTGGTAACATGGGGTGTGTGGCCTAACATGCTAATGAGCCGTGCTGTCAGGGGTGTGGCCTAATATGCTAATGAGTTTCTGATGTTGGGTGTGGCCTTTTAAGCTAATGAGTTCCTGCTGGGCTTTTTCTACAAAAAGAACCCTGGTAGTGGTTAAGTGCGCGGAGTCTAATCTGGGAGAACCAGGTTTGAGTCCCCACTCCTCCACTTGTACCTGGCTGGATGACCTTGGGCAAGCCGTAGTTCTGATAAGAGCAGTTCTTGAAATAGAGCCATTTCTGTCAGAGCTCTCTCAGCCTCACCTACCTCACAGGGTGTCTGTTGTGGGGAGGGGAAGGGAAAGGAGTTTGTGAGCCGCTCTGAGACACCTTTGGGTAGTGAAGGGCGGGGTATAAATCCAATCTCTTCTCTTCTTCTACCTTGAATAAAACTTTGTTGGTCTTAAAGGTGCCACTGGACTTGAACTTTTTATGTAACACAGTTATACTCCGCCTCTTTATAAGCACAATTGGGGTTGCCAACCTCCAGGTGGGGCCTGGAGATTTTCTGGAATCCCAGCTGATCTCCAGACTACAGATATCAAGTTCCCCTCGAGAAAATGGCTACTTTTAAGGGTGGACCTTTGGCATTATAGGTCACGGAGGTCCTTCTGTTCCGCAGACTGTGCCCTCACCAGGTTTTACTCTCAAAATCTCCAGAAATTTCACAATAGAGTTGGCAGCACTATTGGCCACATATGGCTGAGCCAGTAGGGTCGCCACCCTCCAGGTGGTACCTGGAGATCACCCACTATTACAATAGAACTCCAGGAGACCAAGATCCGTCCCCCTCGGAGATAATGGCTGCTTTTGAGAAGGGTGGGGCCTGTGGTGTGAGACCCCGCTGAGGTCCCTCCCTAGGCTCCACCCCCAAGTCTCCAGGAATTTCTCAGCTCAGAATTGGCAACCCTATGATATACTCAAGACGGTTTACAAAATATTTTCCAACCCCCCACCCCAGCAATATAAAAGAGGAGATTGGATTTATACCCCACCCTTCACTCAGAGTCTCAGAGCAGCTTACAAATTCCTTTCCCTCCCCCTCCCCACCACAGATGCCCTGTGAGGCAGGCGGGGCTGAGAGAGCTCTGAGAGAAACTGCCCTTTCAAGGACAGCTCTGACGGAACTACGGCTTGCCCAAGGTCATCCAGCCAGGTGCAAGTGGAGGAGTGGGCAATCAAACCCGGTTCTCCCAGATTAGAGTCTGCGCACTTAACCACTACACCAAACTGGCTGTCTTATACCTCACCCTTCACTACCCAAGGGAGTCTCAGAGTGGCTTACAAATTCCTTTCCCTTCCCCTCCCCACCACAGACACCCTGCGAGGCAGGCGGGGCTGAGAGAGCTCTGAGAGAAACTGCCCTTTCAAGGACAGCTCTGACAGAACTACGGCTTGCCCAAGGTCATCCAGCAGGTGCAAGTGGAGGAGTGGGGAATCAAACCCGGTTCTCCCAGATCAGAGTCCGCACCCTTAACCACGACACCGAACAAGCCATTAGAACACAAACCATGGGGCACAAACAGCATAGAACCCTTTCCATGAAAAAAGTAGTGAGAAAAACACCCACTCATAAAAAGCCTGGGTTGAAAGATATGAAAGGCTCTAATAAAAATGAAATGTTAAAGGCATGCATCTGACTGGGAATGCACGAATCAAGCAATTCAACGTTCCCGTGTGGAATCTTTTGTTTCTTTCCACAAAGAAAGACTCCACTCATAACCCTGTTTCTTTTCCAAGAAGCCGAAACCACAGGGAGGTATTTTTCCCTTTTGTGTCAAAGTTAGGGACCGGGGCTCAGACGGCACGCAGCAGGTCCCTGGTTCAATCCCTGGTGCCTCCACTTGGAAGGATCAGGTAGTAGGTGATGGGAAAGACCATCCACCTGAGACCCTGGAGAGCGGCTGCCAGTCTGAGTAGTATAAGGCAGCTTCATGTGTCCATATAACTCAGTCTTTGTAGGGCTGCCACAAGGCCGTCCATTAGCCATCCCTGACGTACAATTTTGGACAACACCATGAGTTAGCACTTTGCGGAACACCAATTCCAAAAGTATCACCATACTGATCTGTAGCAGTGAGAACAGACAGGCCTGAAAGACGGTTTTGTTCAGAGCTTGGGTTAGAGCCCGTTGTTGCTTCATAGAAAGTCCGTGATGGCTTTAGCTACAATTAGCATGTTGGTTTTAAAGGAAGATTGCTTGAGATCTCCAGTCCCTGAAAACTAACATGGGATAGAGCAGGTTGAGAAAGAAGTCCTTTTTCCCTTCCCCACAATACAAGAACTTGTGGGCACTCCATGAAATTGCTGAGCAGTCGGGTTAGAACGGATAAAAGGAAGTCCTTCTTCACCCAAAGAGTGATGAACACGTGGGATTCACTGCCACAGGAAGTGGTGGCGGCTACAAGCATGGATGGCTTCCAGAGGGAATTGGAGAAACATATGGAGTAGAGGTCCATCAGTGGCTGTTAGCCACAAGGTATAGATAGGAACTCTCGTCTGGGGCAAGGGATGCTCTGTATTCTTGGTGCTTGCGGGGTGGGTGGGTGTCAACAGTGGGAGGGCTTCTAGTGTCCTGGCCCCACTGGTGGACACTCTGATGGCACCTGGTATTTCTGGCCAGCTTGGGGGGGGGCAACAGTGGGAGGGCTTCTCGTGTCCTGGCCCCACTGCTGGACCTCCTGATGGCCCCTGGTATTTCTGGCCACTGTGTGACACAGAGTGTTGGACTGGATGGGCCACTGGCCTGATCCAACATTGGCGTCTCTTATGTTCTTATATGGAGCAGAAGTCCATCAGTAGCTATTAGCCACAAGGTATAGATAGGAACTCTCGTCTGGGGCAAGGGATGCTCTGTATTCTTGGTGCTTGGGTGTGTGTGTGTGTCAACAGCGGGAGGGCTTCTAGTGTCCTGGCCCCACTGGTGGACACTCTGATGGCACCTGGTATTTTTGGCCACTGTGTGACAAGAGTGTTGGACTGGATGGGCCATTGGCCTGATCCAACCTTGGCTTCTCTTATGTTCTTATATGGAGCAGAGGTCCATCAGTGGCTATTAGCCACAAGGTATAGATAGGGACTCTGGGGCAAGTGATGCTCTGTCTTCTTGGTGTTTGGCGGGGGGGGTCAACAGTGGAAGGGCTTCTAGTGTCCTGGCCCCACTGCTGGACCACCTGATGGCCCCTGGTCTTTTTGGCCACTGTGTGACACAAAGTGTTGGACTGGATGGGCCATTGGCCTGATCCAACGCTGGCTTCTCTTCTGTTCTTCTGTTCTAACGCTAACACATGCCCCCTTTCTCTGCCTCGCCTCTTCCTTGTTTCCTCCATTCCTGCCTCTCTGGCTTCTTCCCCTGCTCTGGCTCAGGCTTAGCTTGCAAGTTGACGTCTCCCTTCACCAGGCATTGGAGAACCCTTCCTTCGGGATGAAGTTTGCCCTTACAGGGGAGCTGTTCGCTCACGTCCCCACCCCTTGCTCGGTGACCCCTGACTCCAAGGAGGGATACCTGCTTCACCGCTCCATCCAGACCGCCTTCCTGGCGCTGGATCCCCCCACGAGCAACCGCGTCTACGAGGTCAGCGTTGAGACCAAAGCCATCACCGAGAGGAGCATTTGGCTTCTGCTCCCCAAGCGCTGCTGCTCTGAGCTGGGCCTCAAAAGCGGGACTTCCGTCAAGGCTGAAATCCAGTTCCAGCTCAACCAGCTCGAGTTTCGGCAGTGGCATCACGCCGCGGATCAGCTCTTGGACGTGAGGCTGGTCCTTCCCGATGTGGCAGCCTGCTCCATTCCGCAGCCTCGTGAGCAGGTGTGTAACGGGTTTATTTATCTTGTATTGAGTTAGGGGGGTTGTCCTCACCCGGATGACCCAGGCTCAGAAGCTGAGCAGGGTCAGCCCTGGTTAGTACCCGGATGGGAGACCTCTAAAGAAGTCCAGGGTTGCTGGGCAGGGGAAGGCAAGGGCAAACCACCTCCACTTGTCTCTTGCCTTGAAAACCCCATGGGTCACCACAAGTCGGCTTGAATATTGTCCTGTTTCTCTGCCCTGACCTGGGGCACCATCATATGACTGCAAGCTGACGGTACTTGAAGATTATCCTGCCCTGGATGGTCCGGGTTAGCCCAATCTCATCAGATTTCGGAAGCTAAGCCGAGTCGGCCCCGGTTAGTACTTGGATGGGAGACCGTCAAGGAAGTCCAGGGTTGCTACGCAGAGGCAGGCAATGGCAAACCTCTGTTTGCCTCTTGCCTTCAGAACCCTACAGGGTCGCCATGAGTTGGGTGTTTGAGGACACTTTCCACCACCAATTGGGGAATTACTCTGTTCTCTGTAACAGCCTCTCTTTACCTGTAGCACAGGGGCAATAGAACTTTATACTCACTAGTCTGTTTTAACTTACGGCAGACTCCGTTTGAGAGGAGTCTGTTCTAAACAGGACAGGATATTTCCTTTTCTTGGATCCAGGTTCTTAAACTCCTCAACATAAAACCATACAGCAGTGTTTGGGTTAATTAACTTTATTGAAAGCATTTAGCTCTTTCTTGGTAAGAAAGAAATGTTCAGATATGAGGGTTACACAAACAGAACCAGAAAATAAAATGATATAAGGAGTAAATCGATTAACATCTTAACATAATATTACATTCAAATTTCTATGTGGCTATTCATAGTTTAATATATAACTGATAAGATTGATACAATAGGTTAAATATGTTAATGTATCATGAGAAAATGATAGAATGTTGAGTAGGTTATTATAGCGGTTTTAAAGTTATTGTGATATAATTTTACTAAAAAATTCAAGTATTTGAATCAAGGATTGTCCTTTATATTTGCAAAAAATGCCCTTTATACTATGTTCTGGTAATTTTACCTTTTATTCTTTTCCCTTACCGCTTTTCTTTATTCTGTATGCCCTCAAAAAGTTCAAAATGAAAATGAAATCGACTAACATCTTATAATCTATTCGCCTCCATTCCCCTCAGAAATCCACTAAATAAAACAAAAGAAATTTCCAAGTTCAAATAAATATGACTAAATATATCAAACCTTAACAGGGCTCAAAGTAAGGTCATGCCTAGCTTCCAGTTTCCTTGTCTGAGCTGCATTTCCCAAACTTCTAGTTAGTTCCCCCAGTAAACATAGGAGTTGATAGTAAAAGGCGGTCATTATCAAAGCTTACAGGTGTACTTCATCACTTTTCCCACTGTTTCATTTCTATCTCTAAGGCAAACTTAATCGACGCTAGAGCTAATTATACAGGACATGTCATAGATGAAGTATGTCGAAAGCCTCTAGCAATTAAGCTCTCGTTGGAGGCCACTGAAGTTTTAGATAAGCTGTCTGTCCGGCAAGGTCATAAAACTGTTATCTTATTTTAACGAGGCGCTAGGAATGCATTTGATCAGGAAAGCGTGTTTCAACAAGCTTACGTTTCGTACCATTGAAATGGCATGAGATGCGCGTGGATGAATATTCGTAATCGTGGTTTTCTATCCGAATCTGATTGCCACGACAGGTACAGCTGCCGGGGGGCAACGGGAAGCAGAGACAGGCCTTCTCCTTCATCACGGGGCAGGCATCTGGGCCCCGGCAAGTGCCCCCCCTCCTGATTTATGGGCCTTTCGGGACTGGGAAGACCTTCACCTTGGCCATGGCCACCTTGGAGATCATTAAGGAGCCCAAGACGCGGGTCTTGATCTGCACCCATACCAACAGGTTAGCTGGACTGCGGGATGGTGGGTCTGTTTCCAGTGCTGATCGGGGGCAGGGCGAGTCCCACCGGGGATCTGTTTCCATGTATCATCCCAGCACCAATTTAACCTATTGTTATTGTTAAGTTTCACCCGGTGTGTTTTATCTGATTCATCGCCATTGGCTGCTGGAAAAGCTTTGGCCTGGTTTCATCGGGGGCTGTCAACCTGGGATGCTGGCCTCCAGGTGGGACCTGGGGACCCCCCTGGAATTACAGCTCGTTTCCAGACTACGGAGATCAGTTTCCAGAGATCAGAGCCAATGTTCCCTCTAAGCTGTGGAGTGTCTTGTGAGCAAAAATTCTACTTGGTGAGCGACAGGTATTAAAGTTGTGAGCAAGCGATTTGGCTGCTGCATCAATTAGTTTGCTCTGGAGCTATACTTCCTGAGCGAAGACAAAAATGTATGAGCTGGAGGCTAAAAAACTGTGAGCCAGCTCAGCTTAGAGGGAACACTGATCAGAGCCAGTTTGGTGCAGTGGGCGTGGACTCTAATCTGGGAGAACCGGGTCTGATGCTCCGCTCCTCCACATGCAGCTGCTGGTGTGACCTTGGGTCAGTCACAGGTTCTCTCAGAGCTCTTCTCTCAAAGGCAGTTCTTGAGAGAGCTCTCTCAGCCCCACCTACCTCACAGGGTGTCTGTTGTGAGGAGGGGACGGGAAAGGGATTATAAACTGCTCTGAGACTCCTTTGGGTAGTGAAGGACGGGGTATGAATCCTATCTCTTCTTCTTCTTCCTTGGAGAAAAGGGATTCTTTGGAGGGTGGGCTCTATGGCATGGAACCCCCACTGAGGTCCCTATCCCTCTAAGATCCATCTCCAAATCTCCAGGAGTTTCCCAATCTGGATCTGGCAACACTATCATCCCCCAATGGTGGCCGGGGGGACCTGGCATCTCCCGGATTTACAACAGAACTCCAGACAACAGAGATCAGCTCCCCTGGAGGAAATAGCTACTTTGGAGGGGTGGACTCTATGGCATTATACCCTGCGGAGGTCCCTCCCCTTCCCAAACCCAGTCCACTGCTGGCTCCGCCCCCAAATCTCCTGGAATTTCCCAGCCTGGAGTCGGGAACCCTAGTTTCATTTGAAGAAGGTAGTTTTATTAATTTGATTTGATTTATTAGATTTTTATCCCGCCCTCCCGGCCAAGGCCGGCTCAGGGCCGGTTTACAAACAGAACAGAATTCGCACAATACACGTGAAATCACAATATCAATTAGTATAAACGGCAGTGTTAAAACCAGAAATATAATAAAGTGCTAGCAAATATAATTTCCTCATTTCACAGTCGGCTCCATCGGTCTTCTTCAGTTGTCTTGGGTGAATAGCTCAGGCAGTAATTAAAAAGGGTCCAGCGGATCAGGGCTCTCCCACCATAGGATGTCAATAGGTGGTCGTGGTGGCAGCTCCAAAGGCCTGGTGGAAGGCTCTTTGTTTCCAAATCTCTTTTTGTCTGCTGCTTATTTTGTGATACAGTTGTTTTTTTTGTCATAGGCGGATTTGGCAGCTTTCTAAGAAAATGCCCCTGGCCACTACTAAATTATCTTTTCCAGTTGGAGAGTTGGGAGGGGGGAGGGCTCCGCAAGCAATGAGGAGATTGCTTCAGAAAGAAAACCTTCGAGAGATTAGTTTTCAAGGTCATTTATCACAAACCCAGCGACTTTACAACCGCAGATACAACTGAGTCATAATGGCTGTGAACACAGCAGGATTTGCAGGGACGGGATCTTCAGTGCCCTTCCGAAAGGTCATTCTAAACACAGGCAAATCCTTACAAACTTGGTGCCTAGGAGCACCAAGAAAAGACAGCAAGTCCAAAATGTCAACTTAAAAGAAGTGCAGGGCTGCCGCTTCTTCCCCACAGCCTATTTCTGCTGCTCTGATGCTTTAATCCTCTGGCATGGGCCTGCCAAGGAATTTGCGGTTCCCTCAGTCAAGCTCCATGCTTTCGCTCTCCTGCCGCAGGCCAGACTGACTCAGGGGAACTCCTCTTGCAGTTGCTAATGTGACAGCAGCTGTACTAACTGCCCATGTTAGTACAGAACCAACGGGTTGAAATTAAATCAAAAGAGTCTTCGGCTAAACATGAGGAAGAACTTCCTGACAGTTAGA
>NW_015176114.1:60273-67982 GCF_001447785.1 Gekko japonicus | reverse complement strand
CCGGCCCCCCCCCCCGACAGCTAGCAATCCAAAACAGTCCAGCGGAGCCTGAGTGGTGGGTGTTGCCTTCTGACACTTCCGGTAATGTCAGGGGGTGTGGCACATGCAAATAAGTTATGCTAATGAGTTATGCTAATGAGCGCCTGCACCTCTTTTTCTACTAAATGACCCCTGGTTCTCGTGGCCCTTTCTTACACGCCTGGGGAAATGCCGATCGCCACCTTGGGGTCAGGAAGCCATTTTTCTCCAGGCCAGTTTGGCTGGGGATCCTGGAGGTTTTTTGTCATCTTCTGAGCGTGGCACTCACTTGGGGAGTGTGTGAGGAGATATTCGTGAATTTCCTGCATTGCGCAGGGGTTTGGACTAGATGACCCTGGAGGTCCCTTCCAACTCTCTGATTCTATGTTCTGTGATATTGTGCTTTTTTAGGTCCTAAATTCTAACCTTTTAAAAAAAATCTTAAAGCAAAAATGACATGGGATGCACTTAGGCCTTTTAGGCCCTGAGCCCCAGATCTGTTGGCTAGAGGGGGGCTTGCCAGTAGGGGGGGGGCACCTAGGCTGATGTTGCAGCGACATCACCGGTGACACAGTCGTGTTAATTCCAACATACACCAGAAATGATGTTATCTTGTCACCTGCGGCCCTCTGGTGTTTGGGCAAAAACTCGTTGGTAAAAATGGCCGCGACCACAGAGTTTTGCCCAAATGCCAGAGTGTCCCGCATCACGATGACGTCACTTCCGGTGTATGCACCAGAAGTGATGTCACCGCATTTCTGGTAAGTCCTCCACCTGTTGGTTTGCAGGAATGACCTGACAGCCTTAGTTAGCCTGTACGTCTTTTAAGCACCCATATATCATTTTCAGTAAGCACATCTTCTCTTCCAGTGCTGCGGATATATATACTCGTGAATACTTCCACGACTACGTTGCATCCGGGCACCCAGAGGCCATCCCACTCCGGATAAAGTCCACTCTCAGGGATGTCAAATCGACCGACCCCATCACGCAGCGCTATTGCTGCCTCTCTCCCCACCAGAATTCCTTCCGCTTCCCCACCAGGGAAGAGCTGGATCGGCACCGGATCATTATCACCACTTGCACGCTTTCCCAGGATCTTGGGGTGCCTGCTGGTTATTTCAGCCACATCTTGATCGACGAGGCTGCCCAGATGTTGGAGTGCGAAGCTCTGGTCCCCCTCTCCCTTGCGACTTTGCAGACCCGCATCGTCCTGGCCGGGGACCACATGCAGATGACCCCGCAGCTCTTCTTCCTACGAGGAGGCGAGCAGATGGCCGACCACACCCGGCTGAACCGTCTCTTCCAGTACTACCAGAAGGAGAAG
Source organism: Gekko japonicus (assembly GCF_001447785.1). Classification (NCBI taxonomy): domain Eukaryota; kingdom Metazoa; phylum Chordata; class Lepidosauria; order Squamata; family Gekkonidae; genus Gekko; species Gekko japonicus. The sequence continues at coordinate 66,637 of NW_015176114.1, read as the reverse complement.
CAAGAAGTGGCCAAGAAGAGCAGGATCATCTTCAACGAGAACTACCGCTCCACCGCCAGCATCATCGACTTTGTCTCCAGGCACTTCTACGTTGGCAAGGGGGATGCCATCCAAGCCATGGGCCAGATCCCCCCTCACCCGGAGTTCCACCCGCTCATGTTCTGCCACGTGGCGGGTTCTGCTGCGCGGGACGCGTCACAGACTTCCTGGATCAACGCTTCGGAGATCATGCAGGTGGTGGAGAAAGTACAAGAGATGAGCGAGAAGTGGCCAGATGAATGGGGGGAGCAGGACCTTAAGAGGATCTGTGTGGTCTCCTATGGAACCCAGGTAGGCAGCATGGGGGGGGCGTCTCTACACAGGGTTGCCCACCTTCAGGTGGGGCCTGGTGATCTCCAGGAATCGCAATCGATTTCTAGGTGATCAGAAATCAATTCTGGAGAAAATGGCTGCCTTGGAGGATGAACTCTATGACATTATACCTCACTGAGGCCTCTCCCTCCCCAAACTCCACCCTCCCAGGCTCCGCCCACCAAATCCGTAGGAATTTCCATCTGGAGTTGGCAGCCCTGGGCCCACATGGCATAGCGGTTGGCTAATGTCCTGGCCCCACTGGTGGACCTCCTGATGGCCCCTGGTATTTCTGGCCACTGTGGGACAGAGTGTTGGACTGGATGGGCCTTTGGCCTGATCCAACATTGGCGTCTCTTATGTTCTTATGAGCCCTCTAATCTCCCTAGTCCCTCCAGCCCTGGAGCAGGCAAAGGCCTTAACTAGCTGCCAGCGCTCTGGTCTAGGGGTTCAAACCAGGGAGGGCCCTGAGTGCCCCCTCTCCCTTCCTCCTTCCAAGCAATGCCCTTCCACTGGTGAGGGTGCTGCCAGGTGAACGATTCCACTTGAAGTGTGAGGACCCAGACAGATGAGAAAGCTTTATTAAACAATCTTGGGTTCCCAACTCCAGGTTGGGAAATTCCTCGAGATTTGGAGGGTGAAGCCTTGAAGATCCTCAGCAGGTTATAATGCCGTAGACCTCTACCTTCCAAAACAGCCATTTTCTCCAAGGGAACTGATCTCTGTCATCTGGGTAGGGTTGCCAATGCCAAACTCCAAGTGGGGCTGGAGATCTTCCAGAACTACGGCAAAAGGCTGCTCCAGAACGTGGACTGTATGACGTCATACCCCACCACTGTCCCTCTCTTCCCTAAACTCCACCCTAAAATCTCCAGGTATTTTAGGATCCAAAGTAGGCAGCCTTAAATGGGGGTGTGGGGGTGTTGTCTTCAGGCTCCACCTGGAGGTTGGCGTGTGGAGCTGTGGCCAGGAGCTCCGGATGTGCAGAAATCCCAAGGAAACGATATGCAAGATCCAGGTTTGCTTTCAACGAGATTTTTAAATGAAGCCTCAAACGTACAGAAGAGGCAAGCTAAGCTACTGTCTGCTGGGCCTCCAGCACATACACATAACAGCAAAGCTTGCCAGGATTTGAGACCACATGCGTAACTAAAACTAGGCGTCCCATACTCTAAAAGGCTGGCGACGAGTCAAAAAGTCATTAATTGAGCTCTCCCAAACACGAGGCTGAGCCAGGCCATGTTGCACCTGGCGTCCTGTGGGGAGAAGAAACAACTCAGGCTTTGAAGATAAGGGCTGCTAATAAGCGCGAGCGAGCGAGCGAGAAATGTTCTCTTGGGAGCGGCCTAATGTCCTCCTTAGTCTGGGCAACTAAGCATAAAGGAGCCAGCAACCTCCTAACATGGCTGCCTCGCCGGGCCCTACGTCACCTGGCCCTTTCAGGGTCCAGCTCACCCTCCGTGGGTGAGGGACCCTCTCCTGCTGGGCTGGCAGCAGCCTCCGTACCCCTCAGCTCCTGGAAGGAGAAACGTCCTCTGACTTCAGAGAGGCCTTATATTAGTTGCCTCAAGGCCCCGCCCCCTTGGTGGCGATTGGCCTTCCCTCCAGTTTCACCCCAGTCCAATCAGAAGCCTACCTGGGGAATCTAGGCCTAGAAGGAAAAATCCCAGCAAGGCCACAGGCCTCCTACTGGGAGCGAGGCTTCCTTGAGGCCTACAGGCCACTCAGGCCTCCTACTGGGAGGGAGGCTTCTTTGAGGCCTACAGGCCACTCAGGCCTCCTACTGGGAGCGAGGCTTCCTTGAGGCCTACAGGCCACTCAGGCCTCCTACTGACAGGGAGGCTTCCTTGAGGCCTACAGGCCACTCAGGCCTCCGACTAAGGGGGGCTTCCTTGAGGCCTACAGGCCACTCAGGCCTCCCTGGGAGGGAGGCTTCCTTGAGGCCTACAGGCCACTCAGGCCTCCTACTGAGAGGGAGGCTTCCTTGAGGCCTACAGGCCACTCAGGCCTCCGACTAAGGGGGGCTTCCTTGAGGCCTACAGGCCACTCATTCCCTGGGCCTCCTACTGGGAGGGAGGCTTCCTCGAGGCCTTCAAGCCTCCTACTGAGAGGGAGGCTTACTCGAGGCCTGCAGGCCACTCAGGCCTCCGACTGAGATGGGGGCTTCCTTGAGGCCTACAGGCCACTCATTCCCTGGGCCTCCTACTAGGAGGGAGGCTTCCCCCTCAGCCACAACCCCTATAGACTGAGGTGCCTTTGTGACTTATTGATAAGTCCACAAAGATTACTAGCAGTGTTCCCTCTAAGCTGAGTTAGTGTGAGCTAGCTCACAATTTTTTATCCTCCGGCTCACACATTTTTGTCTTAGCTCAGAAAGGAGGGGTCCAAAGCAAACTGATTTATGCAGCAGCCAAATCGCTCGCTCACAACTTTAATTCCAGTGGCTCACAAAGTAGAATTTTTGCTCACAAGACTCCACAGCTTAGAGGGAACATTGGTTACTAGTCCACACACAAAAAAGGTTACTAGCTTGCCTGCTTGTAGATAAAAGCCTAAGTCATCCATGGCGGCGGGGAGGGGGGAAACTCCCACGTTACAAAGACTGGCCTGTTTGGCAACCAAGAAGTTGTTTTTATTTGCCACACATTGCTTAATGAACCAGGCAAAAATGGCTTGCTTAAAGGCCAAAACCATGTGTAGTCAGACCTTGGCAAATTCACAGCAGGTAGAATAAATTAAAAATACATTTTCCTTTCCCTTGGTGGGATCCATAAGAACAGCCAAAACAGCACCAATCTTGTGGTTTTCCTGGATTCTAAAGTGGTTTTCCTGTAGGTTAATTTGCTGGGGAGAGGGGCTGTTGGTTAAGAACATAAGAGCTCTGCTGGATCAGGCCAGTAATCCATCTAGTCCAGCATCCCATCTCACACAGTAGCCAACCAGTTCCTCTGGAGAGCCAATAACAGGGCATAGAGGATGAGACCTTCATAAGAACGTCAGAAGAGCCCTGCTGGATCAGTCCAATAATCCATCTAGTCCAGCATCCCATCTCACACAGTAGCCAACCAGTTCCTCTGGAGAGCCAATAACAGGGCATAGAGGATGAGACCTTCATAAGAACGTCAGAAGAGCCCTGCTGGATCAGTCCAATAATCCATCTAGTCCAGCATCCCATCTCACACAGTAGCCAACCAGTTCCTCTGGAGAGCCAATAACAGGGCATAGAGGATGAGACCTTCATAAGAACGTCAGAAGAGCCCTGCTGGATCAGTCCAATAATCCATCTAGTCCAGCATCCCATCTCACACAGTAGCCAACCAGTTCCTCTGGAGAGCCAATAACAGGGCATAGAGGATGAGACCTTCATAAGAACGTCAGAAGAGCCCTGCTGGATCAGTCCAATAATCCATCTAGTCCAGCATCCCATCTCACACAGTAGCCAACCAGTTCCTCTGGAGAGCCAATAACAGGGCATAGAGGATGAGACCTTCATAAGAACGTCAGAAGAGCCCTGCTGGATCAGTCCAATAATCCATCTAGTCCAGCATCCCATCTCACACAGTAGCCAACCAGTTCCTCTGGAGAGCCAATAACAGGGCATAGAGGATGAGACCTTCATAAGAACATAAGAAGATCCCTGCTGGATCAGACAGATAGTCCATCCATTCCAGCATCCTGTAGTCAACAGGTTCTACTGGACATCCAACAACAGGCCATAAAGGCTGAGGGCTTCCTCCAACGTTGCCTCGCGGCTCTGCGATTCAGAGCATTAGTGCCTCTGAATGTGAAGGTTCTCCTCAGTCACCGTGGCTAGTAGTCGTTGATAATCCTCCCTGAATCTATCTAATCCCCTTTTAAAGCTGTTTATTCCGGTGGCCTTAGCTGCACTCTCTGGCAGTGAATTCCACATTTCAATCCATCTCTGTGTAAAGAAGCATTTCCTTTTGTCCGTCCTGAACCTACTGCCCATCAGCTTCATTGGAAGCCCTCGAGTTTTAGTCTTTGGGGAGAGGGAGAGAAATTTCTCTTTGTCAACTCTCCCCACCCTGTGCATAATTTTATAAACTTCTGTCATGTTCCTCCCTTAGTCATCTCTTTTTCTAAACTGAAAAGTCTTTAGTCTTTGCTCATAGGGAAGGTGCTCCAACCCCCTAATCGTCTTGGTTGCCCTCCTTACTGAGTTCTTCTACTAAGGCTATCTTCTTTTTCCTAGGTGCAGGCAATCCGGCAGGAACTGAGAAAGAAGCGCCTGGGAGAGGTGATGGTAGAAAGCCACGAGAATCTACCAGGTTAGTTAATGGTTCAGCCGTCAAATGTGCCTACAGCCAAAATGGTAGTTTCAGAGGATAGTCGTGTTGGTCTGCAGTGGAAGAGCTAGGTTCGAATCCAGTAGCTCCTTAGACACTAATGAGATTTTCCCTGACGAGAGGAGCTTTGACTCCTCAGGAGGTGGTGGGCTCTCCTTCTTTGGAGGTTTTCGAACAGAGGCTCGATGGCCATCTGACCGCAATGCTGATCGTGTGAACTTAGGCAGGTCATGAGAAGGGAGGGTTTGCAACAGTGCTTAGTTCTCGTGGCCCTTTCGTACACGCCCGGGGAAAGGCCGATCGCTACTCTTTGGGGTCAGGAAGCAATTTTTCTCCAGGCCACTTTGGCCGGGGATCCTGGAGGGTTTTTTTGTGTGTGTCATCTTCTGGGCATGGAGCAGGGATCACTGTGTGTGTGTTTGGGAGGGGGGGTATTTGTGAATTTCCTGCCTTGTGCAGGGGGTTGGACTAGATGACCCTGGAGGTACCTTCCAGCTCTGTGATTCTCTGATTCTATGACTCTTAAAAGCTTATACCCTGAAAATCCTGTTGGTCTCTACGGTGTTACTGGGCTCAAATCTGCAGCCGGAAGGGGGGAGCACGAACACATTGGGGTTCAACGATTCCAGCGTTGGCTGTAGCCAAGGTTCCCCCTAAGCTGTGGAATCTTGTGAACAAGAAATCTACTTTGTGAGCTACTGGCATTAAAGTTGTGAGTGAGTGGTTTGGCTGCTGCATAAATCAGTTTGCTCTGGAGCCCTCCTTCCTGAGCGAAGACGAAAATCAGTGAGCTGGAGGCTAAAAAACTGCGAGCTGGCTCACACTAACTCAGCTTAGAGCAGTGATGGCGAACCTTTTAGAGACCGAGTGCCCAAACTGCGACCCAGAACCCACTTATTTATCGCAAAGTGCCAACACGGCAATTTAACCTGAATACTGAGGTTTTAGTTTAGAAAAAAACAACTCATACATTAACATCTTTTGTCTTAAAAGAAAAACACAATAACAGAGCTTTCAATGATACAAACAACTTTTTATTGAAAGGTAAAAGTTTGCATTTGGCATGCTTTTGAACAATTAATGTGATTTTTGCTGTTGTATGCATGCTGATAATTTGTCGAACCTTGGCCCATTCTTTGTAAATTTGAGAGCAACACATGCAGCACTCATGTTAGCCTGTTAGTCTGCTTCTGGTGTCAGATTTGATATAATTCAAAGCTGAAAACAGCTGCTCGCAAGCATAAGATGATCCAAACAAAGTAACGAAAGCAATCCCAAGTGCTTTCATTGACTTAACATTATCTGGCAGAGAATTCCACGCTTTAAGGATTTCATTTTCAGAACTAACTGTGCTGTCCTTTGTCATCCCTTCTGTCTCCTAAAGTGTTTCACGCAGGGCATAGAATTTATTTTTCCGAATAGAGCTTTCTTGAAATTCCAATAGCTCCATTTCCACATTTCCTAAATCTAACCAGTGTAAGCAGGAAAGATCAAGTCTAGAGCCTCAATGGAGGCCATTATTCAGCAGCAGCTTGTCCCACCAGGAAGAGGCCAGGAGGCGGGCTGGCGAAGGAGGTCCTGCCAAGGGGATATACTAAAAGGAAGGACAGGATTGCCCATTGGAAACAATTGGAGAGGCTTGAAGGGACATTTGTTTTTGTTTTAATTAAAACCCTTAGGACATCACCCCTCCCAAAAAGGCCAGC
>NW_015176114.1:56752-58827 GCF_001447785.1 Gekko japonicus | reverse complement strand
ATCACCAAATCACCAGGAATTTCCCAAACTTTTATCTGGTAACCTTGCGCCCCCCCCCCCGCCACTGGTCAGCAGGGGACCTGGCAACCGTATTTCTGTGCCCAGTGTGAAATATTGAATGATCCTTTACCCCACTCATGTTTTGAAACAGGCACCTCGCGAAAAAGAAAATAGATAAACAATCCTCTTTGCTCACACACAAACCTGTACCTCTACAACCTCCTTGTGGTGGATGAACAGTGCAGTCCTGAACTAGTTAAGCGCCTTCTAAGTCCGTTTGAACTCAAAAGGGTGTAACTCTGTTGAATAAGAAGCAGAAGAAATTGGATGTATACCCCGCCCTTCACTACCCAAGGGAGTCTCAGAGCGGGTTACAAACTCCTTTCCCTTCCCCATCTCACAACAGACACCCTGTGAGGTAGGTGAAGAAGAAGAGGAGGAGATTGGATGTATACCCCATGCCCTTCACTACCCAAAGGAGTCTCAGATCGGCTTACAAACTCCTTTCCCTTCCCCTCCCCACAACAGACACCCTGTGAGGTGGGTGGGGCTGAGAGAGCTCTGACAGAAACGGCTCTTTTTCAAGGACAGCTCTTGTCGGAACTATGGCTTGCCCAAGGTCATGCAGCAGAAGTGGAGGAGTGGGGAATCAAACCCGGTTCTCCCAGATTAGAGTCCGCACACTTAACCACTACACCAAACTGGCATAGCTAGTGTTGGCCGATCAGGACTGATGGTCTCCCATCCACTTTCATGTTCCTGCACAGCTGAAAAGTTCAGAATGTTCCTGTGTGGGTTGGGAAATTCTGGAGGTTTGGAGCCTGGGATGAGCGGGGTTTAGGGAGGGGAGGGGCCTCCGTGAGCTATAATGCCATCGAGTCTGCCCTCCGAAGCAGCCATTTTCTCCGGGGGAACTGATCTGTGTTGTCTGAAGATCAGCTGGAATTCCAGGAGATCCCGAGGCCCCCATTTGGCGGTTGGCGGCCCTATTGTGAGACAAGCTTCTGAGCTCATAGACTCATAGAGTTGGAAGGGACCTCCAGGGTCATCTAGTCCAACCCCCCTTGCACAATGCAGGACATTCGCAAATACCTCCCCCTCCACACCCCCACTGACGGCTGTTCCATGCCCAGAAGATGATGAAAGAAGAAGTTCTGTTTTTGCAGATAATGGTGTAGATTCCTGGGCTATGTCTGCCTAGAATATATTTATCCTCCTCCCTTTTTCCAAAGAGTTCAGGGTTCTCCCTTTAATCCTCATAAGAACCCTGGGAGGTAGGTCAGGCTGAGAGACTGAAACGAAGTCACCCAGTGAGCTTCATAGCAGAGCAGAGATTTATTTATTTTGTTTGTTTCATCCATTCATTTGTAGAATTGTGGAATCATAGAGTTGGAAGGGACCTCCAGGGTCATCTAGTCCAACCCCCCTTGCACAAGGCGGGAAATTCACAAATACCTCCCCCCCCACACACACCCAGTGACCGCTGTTCCATGCTCAGAAGATGACCACAACCCCCCAACATTAAAAAAACATCAAAAAAAAACCACCTGCACAGCCAATCAGATCTCCAGTGGCCCATCAGAAACCTTGCTAGGTAGAAGCTCCATCCAACCCCTCCCACTTTCTAAAAGCACTTGGTGGGCACTCGGAAAAGTGGGGACCCCTGGGCTATCTTTGTCACTTTCCCTCCCCACTCCACATTTTACTCAAGTTCAATTTTCAATAAATTTATGCAGGGATCATTTTGTAGAAAAGGAGGTGCAGGAGTTCATTAGCATAACTCATTAGCATAACGTATTTGCATATGCCACACCCCCTGACCTCACCCGAAGTGTGTCAGAAGGCAACACCCACCGCTCAGGCTCCACTGGACTCTTTTGGATTGCTAGCTATTGGGGGGGGACATGCAGATCTGTCCTCGCAGAGGAGGGAGAGCTTGTACCTGAATAAAACTTGGTCTTAAAGGTGCCACTGGACTATTTTGGACTGGGGGGCCAGGGGGAGCTCTGCAACTTACCTGGCCGCTTCTTGCTCTGACTGAGGGCTGCTAGGAGCAGGGGGCGGGGTTTGTTCCA
>NW_015176114.1:56090-56702 GCF_001447785.1 Gekko japonicus | reverse complement strand
AGCAGCAGCAGCCACCGCTGGGGAAAAAAGGTGGTTGGAGGTGCGGGTGGCCCTGGGAGAAGCAGCAGTGGTGAAGGAGGAGGCAGAAGATGGGCAGCGGCAGGGAGGGGCGGGCTCCGAAGCCAGCCGGAACACCATTGGCAAGGGCAGCAGCTCCTGCGCGTACATCTGAGCGAAGTGCTCACTGCTCACTCTCGCCCCCTCCCCTAGGGCTGTGCTCCGCCTGCCTGGCTGCTGCTTCCACTGCTGCCGCCCTCCCTCCGTGTCTCCTGCGTCAAAACGTCAGGAGCCAACCCCCCCCCCCCTCACGGGTGGGCAGGCAGGCGGGAAAACGTGCCCGGCAGTTGCTGGGGCGACGACGTGCCCACAGAGGGCTCTGAGTGCCCTCTCGGGCACGCGTGCCAAGGGTTCGCCATCACTGGCTTGGAGGGAACACTGCCGTACACATTTCAACGTGGGGATGCCAGCCTCCAGGTGGGACCTGGGGACACCCTGGCGTTGCAGCTCGTCTCCTGACTACAGAGATCAGTTCCCCTGGAGAAAATGGATGCTTTGGAGGGTGGACTCTGTGGCATCGTACCCTACAGAGGTCCCTGTCGTCGTCTCCCCCCC
>NW_015176114.1:54623-54773 GCF_001447785.1 Gekko japonicus | reverse complement strand
AGTGAGAAGGGGGTGGCGGTGGGGGGAAATGCAAAGTTTTGAGGCGAGTTTTTGCAGGCAAGCGTTGGAGGGACTGGAGGACTCCGCAAAGCCGGTTTGCAAAGGAACGGGGCATTGGGAGAGAGAGGGGGGGGGGTTGGAAAAGGCCGG
>NW_015176114.1:40530-54578 GCF_001447785.1 Gekko japonicus | reverse complement strand
AGGAGTGGGGAATCAAACCTGGTTCTCCCAGATTAGAGTCCGCACACTTAACCACTACACCAAACTGGCATAGCTAGTGTTGGCCGATCAGGACTGATGGTCTCCCATCCACTTTCATGTTCCTGCACAGCTGAAAAGTTCAGAATGTTCCTGTGTGGGTTGGGAAATTCTGGAGGTTTGGAGGTGGAGCCTGGGATGAGCGGGGTTTAGGGAGGGGAGGGGCCTCCGTGAGCTATAATGCCACCGAGTCCGCCCTCCGAAGCAGCCATTTTCTCCGGGGGAACTGATCTGTGTTGTCTGAAGATCAGCTGGAATTCCAGGAGATCCCGAGGCCCCCATTTGGCGGTTGGCGGCCCTATTGTGAGACAAGCTTCTGAGCTCATAGACTCATAGAGTTGGAAGGGACCTCCAGGGTCATCTAGTCCAACCTTGCCTGTGCCCGCCCCCTGGGCTCTTTACTGCCGGAGCTCCGCTCCTGTGTGCTTCTGCAGGAAATGACTCCTGAATTTATGCAAGACGTAGTCCATTGGCTTTACCTTTTCAGAGCATTGGGTCTCCGCTTAGAAGCACTAACGCTTTCCCACCCCCCTCTTTTCTTTTTACAGGCAAGGAATTCCGCTTAATTATCCTGAGCACCGTCCACACCAGGGAGAGCCTCCTGAATTTATGCAAGACGTAGTCCATTGGCTTTACCTTTTCAGAGCATTGGGTCTCCGCTTAGAAGCACTAACGCTTTCCCACCCCCCTCTTTTCTTTTTACAGGCAAGGAATTCCGCTTAATTATCCTGAGCACCGTCCACACCAGGGAGAGCCTCAGTAGCATCAGCTCCCCCAACCTGGACTTCTTCAACAACGCACGGGTGCTGAATACGATCATGACGAGGGCTCAGTCTCAGGTCATTGCCGTGGGGGACGCAGTGGCCTTGTGCTCTTACGGCCAATGCAGCAAGGTCTGGAAAGGCTTCATCAAGGAGTGCATAGAGAAGGGGACGGTGACTCCCAGGACCCTGATGCTGGAGGAGATACGGCAAGCAGTGTGTGACCGGGCCAGCTGGAACGGGGCTAGCCCCGAGTCCGAAGAAGCAGAGGAAGAAGGAAGTGACACCAGTTCCTGGTTTTCGAGCTCGGAGAGCTTGAATGTCGACGATCCCATCTTGCAGGAGCTCTTGGACGAGAGCACGGACGCCGTGGTGACAGTCTCCAATGAAGGGCTGCTAAATGTGGGGTCCGAGGCACCCACGGCCCGAAGCGGCATCCGGGAATACGTCAGCTTCCCGCAGGAAATCATGCAGAACTACCTGCGCATGCAGCCCAGTTTGTACAAGCGCTGCGAGTTCATCAAGGAGGGCTTTGATCGGGCGTCCGCCTTCACTCTGGACAACGACCCTCCCCTGGCTATCCAGATCAAAGGCAGGGTTCACTGCGGAATGGCTTTCACGGGGGACCAGGTCTTGGTGGAGATCCTGTCGAACAACGCGGCGGCCTCTAACCCCGAAGGGGGTTTGCACGGGAAGGTGGTCGGCGTGCTGAAGAAGGCCGAGTGGGAACGTACCTTTGTATGCATGATGGACGAGTTTGATCCTCGCGTCATGATCCCCATTGACCACACGGTCACAAAGATCTTTGTCCCGGGGCTGAAAGGCTCCCCCGACGTCCTCCCCATCCGCCGAACGGACAAAGCCGGGAGGATCCAGCTGGTGAAACGCGAGAAGATATCACAGGAACTCAAGAAGAAAAGTCTTTTTGTTGTCGAAGTCCTCAGCTGGCGGGAAGGCTTTTACTACCCTCTGGGGATCGTTACGGAACGGCTGCCGATGGCGTCGACTCTAGAGGAAGGGCTGCGGATCCTCGGCATAGAGTACTGTCTCAAAAACCAGTTCTCGGCCTCTGTGAATAAGGAGGTGGCCAAACTCACCTCTGGAAAGTTTACGTCGGTGAAAAGCGGGCGGAAAGACTGCCGGGAGTACCTTACCTTCACAGTTGACCCCACAGGTGCTAAAGACCTGGATGATGCCATCAGTATCAGAGACTTGGGTGATAATTACGAGATCGGGGTCCACATCGCCGACATGGCATCCGTGGTCCCCAAAGGCTGTGCTCTGGATACAGAAGCCAAGAACCGGGGGTCTACTTTTTATGCTCCTGGGGCGGAACCAGTGTGCATGTTCCCACCTCAGCTAAGTCAAGACTTCTGCAGTCTCCTTCCGCAGAAAGACCGGCCCGTGATCTCTCTCTTTGTCTTGGTGAGCAAGGAGTCGGACGAGGTGGTGGAAGTTCTGTTTAACGTGTCCACCATCCGCTCGGATCGGCAGCTGACCTATGAGGAGGCCGAAGGGATCATCCACAGCTGTTACAGAACAGAAGCCCCGTCACTTTGTTTTAACACCCTGGAGCACTGTGTCGCGGTCGCGTACCACTTCTCCCGAGCTCACCGGTTAGCCAGGCTCCATGAAGACTGTTACTATCATCAACTGGACGAAGATAGCTCTCTGGGCCAAAGATGTTCTCACCAGATGGTGGAGGAATTCATGATCATGTTCAACAGCTTTGTGGGAGAATTCCTCACCACTAGGGATCCCACCGGAAAATTAACACCTCTGCGGTGTCAGAGCGAGCCCAGCCCACAGCAGATTACTCAAATGAGCAACAAGTACAAAGATATCATCCCTCTGTCCATCCACCTCTCACACCATCTGGGAGCTCAAACCACTGGAGACCCCCTGGAGACTGGTAGCGAGTTTGTTCTCCTGACTCCATTGTGGGATCATCTCAGGTCAGCCGCGGGTGCCCGTGATTTCCCCAAGATGCTTGACCTGATCACAACAGATGACATCCACCCTAAACTGGTGCCTGTGAACTTGGAGTTCCGGAAACTCCTGAGCCGTTCCTATTTTGTGTGCTCCAACTCGTCCGCCCAGTCAAAAGTGGGCCACTACTCCCTGCACGTGGACACTTACACGTGGGCTTCCTCTCCCATCCGACGCTATGTGGACGTTGTGGTCCAGCGACACCTTCTTTCTGTGCTGTTGAAGAGCCCAGTCCTGTACTCCTCAACGGAGATCGAGCTCCTTTGTCACGATTTCACCTGGAAGAATGGAATGGCGGCGGCCTATGAGAAGAAGGCCCACTCTTTGGAGATGGCGGCTCAGTTGAAGCGTCAGGTCCAGCAGAAGTTTGCTTTCGTGATGAACGTCGAGGAGATGGCCAAGAACTGCAAGGTCTTGTTCCCCCTGAACAAGGACACCCTTCCAGACCCTCATCCCATCAACTACAGAGCTCTACAGTTGGTCGAGCAGCCCGTTTTTATCGCGGAGCGAAACAGTATGACGCTGAGATGGAAGAGGAGAACCTACTCCATCAGCACCAAAAAGGACTGCACCCCCAAGTCGTTGACACTTCGGGACGGTGCCGTCACCCTCTTCAGCATGGAAGTTTGGCGAGATATCCTAGAGGCTGTCAGGAACAAAGATTATGGGATGGCGGCCTGCCTTCTCGAGGAAGGTGGCAGCAAACAGTCGAGAAATGTGGGGAGGATGGCGAGAAGCCGGTGCTCACATTACGTAGAACTGTCCCGGGAGCTCACTGCCGGGGACGTCTTGCACCTCCAGCTCACGACAAGCGTCCATCGGGGTTTCTTGGTGCCGTGCGTACAGCTGTGGGCCGTGGCTCCGGGCTTCGACGTGTGCCTGGAGCACACCGAGAAACCCGTCGAATGCTTTTCCAAGTACGCCGCGCAGGCTTCCAAGAAGAGCTATAAGGATGCCGAGGAGTACCGCAGAGTGTGGCTGCCTCTCTGCGACATGGAGTCGGCTTCGTGCGCCGTGGCGGCAAATGACTCCATCGTCCTTTACGATGTCCCCGTAAACTGGGAGAAGAAGAGGACAAGGGAAGGGAAGCTCCAGGGGACGTTTTCCTTGACCAAACAGTTCCTCAAGGACTGCGCCATTGAAGTCGATTTCCAGAACTGCTACCTGTGCATCCGCCTCGAAGGCCTGAAGCGCAGCAGAGACCAGGACGACGTGGAGTCCCTTAGCCACAGCCTCCACAACCTCAGTTTGGCCAAGAAGAACGTGGAGACGGACAAATTGATGGTCGATCCGGCAACGTACACTTGGGTGGCCCACGGGCGTACCGACGAGTTTAATGACGACGGTAAATCTGATCGCCGTGATGAAAAGATGGTACAGTTCTACGTCAACTTCATGTCCACGGAAAACATCCCTGTCGAGATCACCCAGAAGGTCTCCCGGTTCACGGTGGAGCTGATTCCAAAGACGCTGCCTGATGTGTAAGTCTTCATAAGCCTTCATAAGAGTCAGTTTGGTGTAGTGGTTAGGAGCGCAGACTCTAATCTGGGAGAACCGGGCTTGATTCCCCCACCCCCCCCCACATGAAGCCATCTGGGTGACCTTGGGTCAGTCACAAGTTCTCTCAGAGCTGTTCTCTCAAGGTCAGTCCTCGAGAGAACTCTCTCAGCCCCACCTACCTCACAGGCAATGCTCCCTCTAAGCTGTGGAGCAAAAGTTCTACTCTCTGTGAGCTACTGGCATTAAAGTTGTGAGCGAGCGATTTGGCTGCTGCATAAATTAGTTTGCCCTGGAGCTGTCCTTCCTGAGCGAAGACAAAAATCTGTAAGCTGGAGGCTAAAAAACTGTGAGGAGGAGGAGATTGGATCTATACCCTGCCCTTCACTCGGAGTCTCAGAGCGGCTGACAAAGTCCTTTCCCTTCCCCTCCCCACAACAGACACCCTGGGAGGTAGGCAGGGTTGAGAGAGCTCTGACAGAAACTGCTCTTTTTTCAAGAACAGCTCTGACAGAACCATGGCTCACACTAACTCAGCTTAGAGGGAACACTGCTCACAGGGTGTCTCTTGTGGGGAGGGGAAAGGAGATGGTAAGCCGCTCCAAGACTTCTTCAGGTAGTGAAGGGCAGGGTATAAATCCAGTCTCCTCCTCCTCCCCCTCCCACAACATGGAATTCACTGCCACAGGAAGTGGTGGCGGCTAGAAGCATGGACGGCTTCAAAAGGGAATTAGATAAGCAAGGCAACATAGTGTACAGTCTCTTCCAAGGTCGATTAGGGTGCCGCCTCCTAACATGGAGGACCTGGCCCCAACACCAGCACCAGCTTAATATCCAATAGCCTGGTGCTTGGGGGGGGGTCAACAGTGGGAGGGCTTCTAATGTCCTGGCCCCACTGCTGGACCTCCTGATGGCACCTGGTATTTCTGGCCACTGTGTGACACAGAGTGTTGGACTGGATGGGCCTTATGTTCTTACAACTACGCCAGATGTAAAATTACCAGCAATCTTGAAAACGAAGTTTGTGTGTGTGTGTCGGGGGGGTCAACGATGACATTCTATTATGTTGGACTGGATGGGCCTTATGTTCTTATGACTACGCCAGATGTAGAATTACCAGCAATCTCGAAAACGAAGTTTGTGTGTGTGTGTGTCGGGGGGGTCAACGACGACATTTTATTATGTTTCTTTCCCCCTTGGGTGGAGGACCAATTTGGGAGAAAATTAAAACATACGTAATACCTTCCTTGTCAGCCAGAAACTTATTTTATCCCTTTTAACATAAAAGTTTAGCCCAGGCTAACCTAATCCCGTCAGAAGGTAAGCTAAGATGGGCAACCACCAAAGGAACTCCAGGGTTGCTACGCAGAGGCAGGCAAGGGCAAACGACTCCCTTCCATCCACTTTTACCGGGCTGGCCCAGGCTGGCCCAACCTCACCAGATCTCGGCCCTGGTTTAGTACTTGGATGGGAGACCGCCAAGGAAGTCATAAGAACATAACAGAAGCCCATGTTGGATCAAAGCAATCCCAAATTTTATCTAGCTGTAGGGGTTTTTGTGTGTGTTGGGACTCTCCCTTCCTTCCATTTCGTAGCTATTGCCAGTTTGGCCGCTCTGAGTAAGATGATTATCAAGCGTTTTTGAACCCGTGGAATCTAGTCCTCTCCCCCAAAGATTTAGGAGTTGACAGGCTGCTGAGAGGCGTATCTCCAGATCGAGGCAAGGGGGACTTCCTTCCACGCTGTCCTCTTCCTCGGAAGCCCTTTCCTCACCGTCCCCCTCCTCTTCCTTTTTTCTCTTGCAGCCGGAAGGAGGACGCCGTCTGGCGAGTGAAACACGCGACTGAACTTGCGAAAAGTATAGCGCTCGGAAAGAAGGTCCCCGAACAAAGTGAGTGGAAGCATATTGCGTGGAAACGCATCGTAGGCAATGTTCCCTCTAAGCCGTGGAGTCTCATGAGCAAAAATTCTACTTTGTGAGCTACTAGCATTAAAGTTGTGAGCGAGCAATTTGGCTACTGAATAAATCAGTTTGCTCTGGAGCCCTCCTTCCTGAGCTAAGATAAAAATGTGTGAGCTGGAGGCTAAAAAACTGTGAGCTAGCTCACACTAACTCAGCTTAGAGGGAACACTGATCGTAGTTCGTAATATGAAGAAGAATAGATCAAGACGGGTTACCGCGTTAGTCTGTCTGTAGCAGCAGAAAAGAGCGAGAGTCCAGGAGCATCTTAAAGACGAACAAAATCTGTGGCAGGGAGGTGCTTTTGTGAGTCACCTGCCTGCTTCTTCAGATACAGCTAGAATGTTGAGTCCGGCATTAGAAACCACAACATTAAAAAAAACAGTGGAGGGACGTTTTAACCTCCCAGGTGATTCAGTGGCAGGCCTAAGAGTAGCAGGAATTTCAAAGGGAAATAGAAAGAGAGAGTGCTGAACTGCAAGATGGGTAGCAGGCTAGTCTGTCTGCAACAGCAGAAAAGAGGAAGAAGAAGAAGAAGAGATTGGATTGATACCCCGCCCTTCACTACCCAAAGGTGTGTCTCAGAGTGGCTTACAAACTCCTTTCCCTTCCCCTCCCCACAACAGACGCCCTGTGAGGTAGGTGGGGCTGAGAGAGCTCTGACAGAAACTGCTCTTTTTTTCAAGAACAGCTGTGCCAGAATTATGGCTTGCCCAAGGTCATCCAGCAGGTGAAAGTGGAGGAGTAGGGAATCAAACCCGGTCCCCCCAGATTAGAGGAAAATTCC
Source organism: Gekko japonicus (assembly GCF_001447785.1). NCBI lineage: Eukaryota > Metazoa > Chordata > Lepidosauria > Squamata > Gekkonidae > Gekko > Gekko japonicus. The sequence continues at coordinate 47,527 of NW_015176114.1, read as the reverse complement.
AGTAGCACCTTAAAGACTAACAAAACCAGTAGCAGGGTATGAGCTTTGATGAGTCACTGCTCACTTCTTCAGATACTACAAAATGGGTCGCTGTGTCAGTCAGTCCGTAGCAGCAGAAAAGAAGAAGAGAAGAGATTGGAGTCCTACCCCGCCCTTCACTACCCAAAGGTGTCTCAGAGCGGCTTACAAACTCCTTTCCCTTCCCCTCCCCACAGCAGACACCCTGTGATATATACTGGCAAGTGGAGTGATTTCAGATACTGAATGACATTAGCAGGCAGATGAAAAATCTGATATCACTCTACCTAATCTATAAGGCCGATGGACTCCCGTTCTAGCTGAATCTGCAGAGGTGAGCCGTGACTCGTGAAAGCTCCTCCCCTGCCATAAATGTTGTTAGTCTTTAAGTTGCTCCTGGACTCTTGTTATTTTCTACTGAAGAAGAATAGTTTGCTTAAGCGTTTACCTACTTATTGCAGGCATTTGCACATGGCTATTCCTCTACAGCTCAAAGTGAATACGTTTTATTTATATGTTTGGGGTACTTTATATACTCGTCTTTCAACCCGGTTCTCCCTGATTAGAGTCCGCGCACTTAACCATTATACCAAACTGGCTCTCAAGAGTCCAGTGGTAGCACCTTAAAGACTAACATTTGTGGCAGGGGAGGAGCTTTCGTGAGTCACTGCTCACTTCTTCAGATACAGCGAGAAAGTGAGTTCCTGTCTATATATTGGCAAGTGGAGTGATTTCAGATACCGAATGACATTAGCAGGCAAATAACAAATCTGAAATCACTCTACTTAATATATAAGACAGACGGACTCCCTTTCTAGCTGTATCTGAAGACGTGAGCCGTGACTCACTAAAGCTCATCCCCTGCCCCCAATTTTGTCAGTCTTTAAGGTACTCCTGGACTTTTGCTCTTTTCTACTGAAGAAGAATAGTTTACTTAAGAGTTTACTTACTTATTGCAGGCATTTGCACCCTGCTTTTCATCTACAGCTCAAAGTGAATAAGTTTTATTTATATATTTGGGGTATTTTGTATAATCTTTTTCCTGATACGGTCAGGGTAGGTAAACAGCAATGTATGCTGTACAAAAATAATCAACACGCAACAACGTACAAAGAGCCATGCTGGATCAGACCAAAGGCCCACCAGGTACACCATTCAGGGGAGGGACTTTGGCTTGTTGGTAGAGCCTCTGCTTGGCGTGTAGAAAGTTCCGGGTTCAGTTGCGTATAAGGCAGCTCTGTGTGTTCATTTTGTTTGGACCGTGGCTGTCCAGCTGCCTCTAGGAAGCCCACGGCAACAGTATCCTCCCGCCCTTTCTCCCCAGCAGCTGACGTAGATAGCCATCCTGCCTCTCTTACTGGCGGGAGCAGGGATCAATCCCGACTAGTCGCTCGGGTTGGGAAACACCTGAGATTTTGGGGGTGGAGCCTGAGGAGGGGCGGGGCTTGGGGAGGCGAGGGGAGGGGCTCCGGGGGGGTATTGGCATGGCACCCTCAAAAATCTCCCAGCATTTGCCAAGGCAGTGCTGGCAGCCTTAACCTGAACGGCATCTCAAGTTGGACCTGGAAACAAATAGGCAGCCCGCAAAGGGACTCCGGGAGAAGCAGAACGTGGTACCGGCCGGTGGTCTCTGATAACAGATCAGCTGCCGCATTTTGCACTAGCTGAAGTCTGCAAGTTGTCTTCAAGGGCTGCTCATAATGAGCGTGTTAGAGTAATCTAGCTTAGAGATTTACCATAGCATGGATCGTTGTGGCCAGATCAGACTTCTAGGGAAACAGGGTCAAACTACGTGCAGCTAATAGATGCTAGTTCCGCAGGGCCTGCAAGACGGAGCTCTTCCGCCAGGCTTCAGAGTTGGTCTTTTGGAGAGAGAAAGTCTCTCCTTGTTTTCTCTGGGTTTTCTTCTTTTTGTGCACTCGATGCACGCAGGGCTTTTGGCGGGGGGGGCGGGTTCAGTTTGGCGCCCCTAAGGGCCGTCACGCTCTAGGCGAATGCCTTGTTCGCCTAGTGAGGGAGCCAGCCCTGGGTCTGAGTAGACAATACTGACCTTGATGCATTGATGGTCCGATTTAGTATAAGGCAGCTCCGTGTGTTCATTTTGTTTGCACAGTGGCTGTCCAGCTGCTTCTAGGAAGCCCACGGCAACAGTATCCTCCCGCCCCACAACCCTGTCGTCCGCTAGGGACGTCCCGCTCCCCCCGATGATACCCGCACCAGCGGTGGTAGAGTGCGGTGAAGGAAAGGCGTTGATGGAATAATGGTGGCGGCGGCTCCTACTCAAAAGCCTGGCGGAAGAGCTCCGTTTTACAGGCCCTACGGAACTGTACAAGGTCCTGCAGGGCCCAGATCTCCTCTGGGAGCTCATTCCACCAGGTAGGAGCTGCCACCGAAAACACCCTGGCCCTGGTCGTAGAGAGTTTGATGGTATCCCCGACCGTAGTGCCCTTGGGGGATCATGCGGGGAAATGTGTGGTTTTTTAGAAAATGGAATCCTGGGTCCCATAAGAGCGTAACTGTGTTGGTCCGCAGTAGAGCAGCTAGATTGGAAGCCGGTAGCACCTTAGAGACCAGCAAGATTTTGGGGATATAAGAAGAGGAGGAGGAGATTGGATTTATACCCCGCCCTTCACTCGGAGTCTCAGAGCGGCTTACAAACTCCTTTCCCTTCCCCACAACTGACACCCTGTGAGGTGGGTGGGGCTGAGAGAGCTCTCTCTCTCGAGGACTGCCCATGAGAGGACAGCGCTGAGAGAACTTGTGACTCACCAGCTTGAAAGTTTATACCCCCAAAATCTTGCTGGTCTCTGCTACCAGACTCGAATCTAGCTGGGTCTAATACAGGGGTGGCCTGTATATTAACTGTGGTTCGGGAGCCGCATGTGGCTCTTTTGCACATATTGTGTGGCTCCTGGCAGGGCAGCTGCGGAAGCTAAACATCATTAGCAAACAAGTATCATTGAACAAATAAACATCATCAATATCTGCTGTTACCCCTTTTTGTTATTGTTCTTGGCAGTCTCGTTTAACGTTAACAAAAGGCAAATTTGCATGTTTTCCATTAAAACATGTAATATCTGATCATGTCTTGCGGCTCTCGAACATCTGATGTTTGTTCTATGTGGCTCTTAGCAAGTGTGGCCTCCCCTGGTCTAATAAGTCTTCCAGGCTTTCGTCTGAGTAACAAATTTGGATGACTACTGTAGGCAACGGCAAATCGAAAACAGATTTAACTGACTTGGATCTAAGATGCCTTGAATCAGACCTAATTGACGTAGCGCTCAGTGTAGGGGTGAAGTCAGCATGGGCGCACCTCTGACTTTTGGGTTTTATTGTCTTGTTCAGTTGTCTGGTTCAATTGTCTTGTGCAATTGTTCAGGAAGCCGGTCTGAGTTCGTTGTTCGTCACCTGTCTCCATGTCCCATTTTTTTGTTTGTCGTTCGTCACCTGTCTCCATGTCCCATTTGATGTCGCTTTGTGTTGCAGGCCCTGCGGGATCTTCTGCAGTTCCGCAGGGCCTGCAAGACGGAGCTCTTCCGCCAGGCTTTCGAGTAGGAGCCGCCGCCCCTACTATACCACCACCGCCCTGAGGTCCCGATTAAACATCTATTATGGAAGAATCCTTCTGCCGTCTTCATGGGATTTTTGGACATTCGATCCGCCCTTTTTAGTATGAATGGCACTGAGCACTTTGTTATTAGATTTTAATATGTAGTGTATGTTTTAAATTGTTCTGTATATATTGTTTTATCATGGCAAGTTGTTCTTGCTTCTGTGAGCTGCCCTGAGCCCATTGGGGAGGGCAGGGTATAAGTACGAAAAATAAATAAATAAATATTTTTGTTTCATATGCAGAAAAGCAGCAGTCCAGAGTCTTGACACGCATAAGCTTTGATCTACCAAGAAGCCACAGGAGACTCAACCCTAGCCAAAACCGTGCCATTTTTGAGGCTCTGAGGAAGCCGTTTACGCTCATCCAAGGGCCTCCAGGTGAGATGAGAGCACGGGTGGAGAATTAATGGGCAGTGGGCCATGGGGTCGTTAACTCTGCTCCAGTTATGGTCTGTCCTTGTTTTAAAAACAAGGTGCAAAATTACAACGAGGTATATAAAAAATCGGGGCGTATTGTAGACTGTAAACTTAAAACATTGCCTGAGTCCAGATAATGTGCAGTTCCGCAGGGCCTGCAAGACGGAGCTCTTCCGCCAGGCTTATGAGTAGGAGCCGCCGCCACCACTACCCCACCACTGCGGTGGTTTACCTTGTTTGTTGTCAAAACCCAGGGCTTTTTTGTAGCAGGAACTCCTTTGCATGTTAGGCCACACACCCCTAATGTAGCCAATCCTAATGAGTTTCTGCCGTTGGGTGTGGCCTATTATGCTAATGAGTTCCTGCTGGGCATGGCCAACTTGGGAGCCAGCCGGAACTCCGTTCCTGTGCGTTCCTGCCCAAAAATAGCCCTGGCAGTACCTCTGCTGGACCTCTGCCAACTCTTCTCTCGCCCTCTGTATGCCTCTATTTTGGATATATTTTTTAAAACAAATTTTATTTTATTTTCCAAATGCTGGATATTTTTTTTAAAACAAATTTTATTTTATTTTCCAAATGTAACCTATAACAGTGAGAAAACATAACAGTATTACATTGCCCAAAATAAAATAGGAATTGGTTTGTTCATACGATCGACTAGCCTTAAACGAAAACACATATCATCAGCCTATGCACTGGTTACTGACCTTAGTATGTTGACAGCTACTGAAGCAATATTGTCAGAAACAGAGCCAGTGTTTGTCTTTAACAAATGAGGGGGGAACCACTTCTTTATCTCTGAAAGAAACTGAATTCTTCACAAAAGGCGTTTGATCGTCTTCTTCTTTTTTTTTTATTAAAATTTTTATTTTCGGTTTTACATATCAGACATTCCATCAGTATTCCTTATATAAATAGTAGAGTCATTAAGCCTTTAACAAATCTTCTAACCATTTATACACCTTCTGCCATCTCTTCGCATGTACCTTCTCATTTTGGTTTCGTAAAGTCAAACTCAAATTATCCATTTGTGCCAGTTCTAATATTTTCAACGTTAGTTCTTCTCCAGAGGGTATTATTTCAGATTTCCAATTTTTAGCCAATAATAGTTGAGCAGCAGTTATCATATAAACTAGTAAATATGATTCTTGCACATTATAACCATCTGGGATTATATTTAACAGATACATTTCTGGTTTTAGTGCTAATTTTTTCCCCCAGGATTTCCGGAATCATCTTCCCCACCATTTTCCAATAACCTTGTATTTTACTACATCTCCACCACGTATGGCGTTAGATCGTCTTCGATGGAATGATGAGCTATTCCGTTTGCTATTTCCCCCCATAATAAGAACATAAGAACATAAGAGACGCCAATGTTGGATCAGGCCAAAGGCCCATCCAGTCCAACACTCTGTGTCACACAGTGGCCAGAAATACCAGGTGCCCTCAGGAGGTCCAGCAGTGGGGCCAGGACATTAGAAGCCCTCCCCTATTTCCCCCCATAATGAGCTGCATCCAAAGTTTGTCGTACCACAAATCCGTGTGTGTGTGTGTGTGTGTCGTGAGTTTGATTCCCGCCTAGCAGCAATGACGAGTCTTGTCTGCTGCAATTAGTATGGGAATTATTTCTCTCGTTCGTTTTGGTGGAGAAGGATCCGGCCATATTTCACATTTCTAGCTGCCTTGAACCATCAGGAAAGGCGGGATGTAAATGTTTCAAATGAGTAAATAGCTTGGTTTTTACATTCCTTGAGAGATGTGCTTTTTTTCTCACTTTATTGTACCGTGTTTCCCCGAAAATAAGACACTATCTTATATTTATTTTTTCTCAAGAAGACACACTAGGGCTTATACCACAAATGCATAGAAATCCTGCTAGAGCTTATTTTTGGGGTAGGTCTTATTTTTGGGGAAACAGGGTAGCTATTTTCACCCTCCCTGACCTGGATTGCCCAGGCTAACCCGAACTTGATAGATCTTGGAAGCAAGTCTGGTTAGTATTTGGACGGGAGACCACCAAGGAACCCCAGGGTCACCACGCGGAGGCAGGCAATGGCAAACACCACCTCTGGACGCCTCTCCCCCACAGGGTCACTATAGGTTGGCTGTGACTGCACGGCGCTTTCCACCGCCAATTTCAAAAAACAAACACTTTTTCCTCCCCTCGTCTAGGGACCGGGAAAACCGTTGTCGGTTTCCACATCGTTTACTGGTTCCACCAGCTGAATCAGGAGACCAGGAGTACTGAAGTCAAGGAGGAAGCACAGAGCCACATTCTGTACTGCGGGCCCTCGAACAAGTCCGTCGATGTCGTTGCGGGTGAGTCTCCTTCCGCCGATGATGATGACGTCTGCTACAAGGGTCACTGCTGTAAGCATGACCCGAGATCAGCAGTCGAGAATATCCACAATACATAAGAACATAAGAGAAGCCAGTGTTGGATCAGGCCAGTGGTCCATCCAGTCCAACACTCTGTGTCACACAGTGGCCAGAAAAACCAGGGGCCATCAGGAGGTCCAGCAGTGGGGCCAGGACACTAGGACCCCTCCCCCTGTTGCCCCCCCCCCCAAGCACCAAGAAGACAGAGCATCACTTGCCCCAGAGCCCCTATCTATACCTTGTGGCTAAGAGCCACTGATGGACCTCTGCTCCATATGCTTATCCAATTCCCTCTTGAAGCCGTCCCTGCTTGTAGCCGCCACCACCTCCTGTGGCAGGGAATTCCACATGTTAATCACTCTTTGGGGGAAGAAGGACTTCGTTTTATCCGTTCTAACTCGACTGCTCAGCAGTTTCATGGAGTGCCCACAAGGAGTTCTTGTATTGTGAGAAAGGGAGAAAAGGACTTCTTTCTTAACCTGCTGTATCCCATGCATAATATGCACTTGAAGCACAAAATGGATATTCTGTACAGAAAATACACAGTCAATAGTAATAATGAAATTAT
>NW_015176114.1:8950-40517 GCF_001447785.1 Gekko japonicus | reverse complement strand
CGTCTTCTGCCTTGTTGAACGTTGCCAGAGCGTAGAATCTTGCTGCTTTGGGGGCAGTTTTCGTTAAAACGATATAAAATTCATTTGATCTGAAATATAAATATCATTTGATCTGCCTGGATATTTGTACAGAGTTGTGGTAATGCATGTATTCCAAGTATCCTGGTAAAATCAGCAGTGTAAGAGATAAAATCGGCGCTGTAAGAGGTTTTCAAGTAGAGGCTCGATGCTCATTTGACAGCAATGCTGACTCAGTGAACTGAGGCAGATCACGAGAAGGGAGGGCAGGAAGGGTTGCCTCAGGGCCTAGTTCTTGTGACCCTTCCTTACACGAAAATGCTGGTCACGACTTTGGGGGGGGGGTCACAATGTTCCCTCTAATCCGAGTTAGTGTGAGCTAGCTCACAGTTTTTTAGCCTCCGGCTCACACTTTTTTGTCTTAGCTCAGGAAGGATGGCTCCGGAGCAAACTAATTTATACAGTAGCCAGATTGCTCACTCACAACATTAGTGCCAGTAGCTCACAAAGTAGAATTTTTGCTCACAAGACTCCACAGCTTAGAGGGAACATTGGTCAGGCAGCAATTTTTCTCCAGGCCAGTTTGGCTGGAGATCCTGGAGGGTTTTTTTTTTGTCATCTTCTGGGTGTGGAACAAGGGTTGCTGTGTGTGTGTGTGTGTGTGAAGGGGGAGGTATTTGTGAATTCTCTGCATTGTGCAGGGGGTTGGACTAGATGACCCTGGAGGTCCCTTCCCACTCTATGATTCTATGAAGTGTGCATGCACATGGAAGCTTATACCCAGAATTAACCTTTTGTTGGCGTTACAGTTCCACGCCACTGGACTCAAACTTAGTTCTGGATATTAAAAAGTTTACTGATTGCCTTCTGTTGTTCCAGCATGACTCAGGGTGGCCAGCTGAGGGTTGCGAAATACCTGGAGATTTGGGGGGTGGAGCCTGGGGAGGCGCGTGACCTCAGAAGGGTAAAATATAGACTCCACCCTCCAGAGCAGCCATTTTCTCCAGGAGAGCTGATCTCTGTAGTCTGGCAATCCATTGTCACACGTAGAGATCTCCAGGCCCATAAGTGTAGCCCTCTTGCTTCCCGCTCAGGCCTTCAATTGCCGACTTCCGCTAGCTCAGTGCACCGTTCTGTCCTTGGGCACTGTTTCAAACCAACCGTCTCCCCGTCAAACCACCCTACCTCTCATCCTTGGCTGTCAGACTTCTATGACTGACCTTTCTCTTCGCCCCACGGCAGTTAGAATGTTTGTGAATGTTCTCTGGCATCACAGCACCTCAGCGAGTGGGAGAGGCAGGGGTAGCCCAGCTTACAGCGAGTTCTTTTTTTTTTTAGTATTTGAGTGTGTGTGTGTATGTGTGCGCGCGCGCTTGCGTGCCTGGAACTCATGGTGACTTCTGGCGCACCCTCCTGGAGCTGTGCTGGCTCAAGTGGTTAAGACGCTGAACTGCAGGCTGTGGAAGGTCAGTAGTCCAGCAGTTCGAGACCTGAGTGTGCTGCATGACGGAGTGAGCTCCCGTCTCTAGTTCCGGCTCCTGTCAACCTAGCAGTTCGAAAGCAAGAAATTGCAAGGAGATAAATAGGTACCACTTCGGTGGGAAGGGAACAGCGTTCCGTGTGCCTCGGTGTTTAGTCATGCCGGCCACATGACCACGGAAATGTCTTCGGACAGCGCTGGCTCTTCGGCTTGGAAACGGAGATGAGCACCGCAACCCTAGAGTCGGATTCGACTGGCTTTCGAGCAAGGGAGACCGTTACCTTACTGGGGCTTGGACATTTCAGAGAGGTGGCTTGACAATTTGCCTGCCCCTGCGTCCCGCCCCTGGTATTCCTTGGAGGTCACCCTTCCGAGTACTTGCCAGAGTCGGCCCTGCTTAGTTCCTGAGATCTGCTGAGATCGGGCTTGCCTGGGCTATCCAGGTCAGGGCGAACGAGTTCTTAGCTTCTTATATACAATAAGGCTGGTATTCATGGAACGTCAACGTTTTCGCTTTGAGGCGAGGGGGGGCGGGTCTTGGAACAGAGTTCCTGATCGGTGGCGATGTCTCGCTTCCTCTGCAGAGATGCTGTTGAAGAATAAAGAACTGAGGCCCCTGAGAGTGTACGCCGAGAGTGTCGAGACAATGGAGTTTCCCTACCCCGGGAGTAGCTTACACATCTCTCGGAAAGCAATGCGCGACACAAAATCCAAGCCGGAGATCAGGTATGAAGCTAGCCGTTCCCTTGCTCGGTCAGGCTACGGCCAGGGCATCAAGGCGATATGGAAGCCATCTTCAAGTATCTGAGGGGATTTCGTGTAGAGGATGGAGCAGGTTTGTTTTCTGTTGCCCTTGACGGTTCGGCCAGAACCAGCGGGTTGGAATTGCATCAGAAGAGTTTTCGGCTAAGCATTAGGAAGAACTTTCTGACAGTTAGGACGGCTCCAGTGAGCCAGTTTGGTGTAGTGGTTAGGAGTGGCAGACTCTAATCTGGGAGAAGCGGGTTTGATTCCCCACTCCTCCACATGCAGCCGCTGGTGTGACCTTGGGTCAGTCATACGTTCTTTCAGAGCTGTTAACATAAGAACATAAGAGATGCCAATGTTGGCCAGAAGTGGCCAGAAATACCAGTGCCATCAGGAGGTCCACCAGTGGGGCCAGGACATTAGAAGCCCTCCCACTGTTGACCCCCCCCCCCAAGCATCAAGATGACAGAGCATCCCTTGCCCCAGAGACCCTATCTATACCTTGTGGATAATAGCCACTGATGGACCTCTAATTCCCTTTTGACCTTTTCAAGCCCTCCATGCGTGTACCCGCCACCACTTCCTGTGGCAGTGAATTCCAAGTGTTAATCACTCTTTGGGTGAAGAAGTGTTCTCTCAAGGGCAGTTCTCGAGAGAGCTCTCTCAGCCCCACCTGCCTCACAGGGTGTCTGTTGTGGGGAGGGGCAGGGAAAGCAGATGGTAAGCCGCTCTGAGACTCCTTCAGGTAGTGAAGGGCAGGGTATAAATCCAATCTCCTCCTCCTCCTCCTCTGTGGAACGGGCTTCCTTGGGAGGTGATGGGCTCTCCTTCTGTGGCGTCTTTAAACACAGGCTAGATAGCCATTGGACAGCAATGGAGATTCTGTGGATTTAGGCAGATGGTGAGAGGGAGGACGGGAAGGGATGCTCCGCTCTTGTGGCCCTTTCTCATGTGCCCAGGGTGATGTTGATCACCACTTTGGGGTCAGGAAGGAATTTTCCTCCAGGCTCGATCAGCCCAGAGATCCTGGAGGCTTTCCCCCTTCCTCTTGGCATAGAGCAGGGGTCACTGGGGGTGTGGAGGTAGGTAATGATTAATTTCCTGCATTGTGCAAGGGGTTGGACTAGATGACCCCTTGAGATCCCTCAAGCTCTCTGTTTCTACGCCCCCCCCAGACAAACTTTAGAGGAGGAGGAGGAGGAGATTGGATTTATACTCCGCCCTTCACTACCCGAAGGTGTCTCAGAGCGGCTTACAAACTCTTTTCCCTTCCCCTCCCCACAACAGACACCCTGTGAGGTAAAAGAAGAAGGAGAAGAAGAAAGGATTGGATTTATACCCCGCCCTTCACTACCCGAAAGTGTCTCAGAGCGGCTTATAAACTCCTTTCCCTTCCCCTCCCCACAACAGACACCCTGTGAGGTAGGTGGGGCTGAGAGAGCTCTGACAGAAACGGCTCTTTTTCAAGGACAGCTGTGCCAGAACTACGGCTTGCCCAAGGTCATCCACCAGGTGCAAGTGGAGGAGTGGGGAATCAAACCCGGTTCTCCCAGATTAGAGTTTGCGCACTTAACCACGACACCAAACTTTAGAAGGTGGCCTGGTTGCGATCCTAACTATAGCTTCGTAGGAATAAGCTCTACTGCAGAGAGTGAGTAGGTATGCATTTCAACTGCTCTAATAGGGCATCTTGTGATCACAGCGAGCTACCCTGCTGTTCTGCATTTGGAGACACAAGAGATCTTTTCAGGGTTTCTAGTCCTCATGGCTACAGTTATAATCCGGAGAGTTTGTAGGCAGAGCCTTCCAGAATCACAAAAATCAGGAGTATACGTGTGTATGTACGTATAGGTAAATCAGATCTGCTTATATCAGGGGAGGGGATTCAAAGTTCTTCCTTCCCCCCGACGAGCGGAAACAGAACGTGCGTGCACAGCAGTTTAAAGAAATCGCAGAACGAAATTATGCAGATTAAATGAAATTATACAGAACTGATGCAGGATGCTTTGCCTGGTTACTCGTAGAAATAAAAGCAAGGAGGATTTGCGGCCCTACTAATTGGTGCCTGCAGGTGTGACGGACGACAGAACTTGTCAAGCACGTCATGCGCATGTCAGCATTCAGTCTTTTCCTTGAAAAAAAATATTCCTTTTTTGCACAGGGATATCACTCTACACTACCGTATCCGGCGTCCCCCAAATCCTTATGCGGGAGACATCTGTGCGTTTGACGCCCGCGTGAGAAGAGGAGATGTGATCACAGAGGACGAAGTTGAGAGGTGAGTACAGGATGGGCACATGTTGTCTGACATGAAGAGCAGTAATTCTAAGATGCTCAGATAATGGTCTGACTCCTCTTTCCCAGGGAGGGTGGTAAGCAGTGGGGTACGGCAGGGATCAGTACTTGGTCCACTGCTTTTTAACTTGTTCATTAATGATTTGGAGTTGGGAGTAAGCAGTGAAGTGGCTAAATTTGCGGATGATACGAAGTTGTTCAGGGTGGTGAAAACCAGGGAGGATTGTGAGGCACTCCAAAGGGATCTGTCAAAGATGGGCGAGTGGGCGTCAACATGACAAATGGGGTTCAATGTGGCCAAGTGCAAGGTGATGCACATTGGAGCCAAAAATCCTAACTATAAATACACGTTGATGGGGTCTGAACTGGCAGAGACTGATCAAGAGAGAGATCTTGGAGTTGTAGTAGATAACTCACTGAAAATGTCGAGATAGTGTGTGACTGCAATAAAGAAGGTAGTGTGTGACTGCAATAAAGAAGGCCAATGCTATGCTGGGGATTATTAGGAAGGGTATTGAAAACAGATCAGCCAATATCATCATGCCCCTATATAAATCAATGGTGCAACCTCATTTGGAATACTGTGTGTGCAATTCTGGTCACCACACCTTAAAAAGGATACTATAGCTTTGGAAAAAAGTGCAAAAAAGGGCAACTCGAATGATAAAAGGGTTGGAACACTTTCCCTATGAGGAAAGGTTAAATTGCTTAGGGCTCTTTAGCTTGGAGAAACGACGACTGAGGGGTGACATGATTGAGGTTTACAAGATTATGCATGGGAAAGAACAGGTAGAGAAAGAGGTCCTTTTCTCCCTTTCTCACAATACAAGAACTCCTTGTGGGCACTCCATGAAATTGCTGAGCGATCGGGTTAGAACGGATAAAAGGAAGTACTTCTTCACCTAAAGAGTGATTAACACATGGAATTCACTGCCACAGGAAGTGGTGGCGGCTACAAGCATGGACAGCTTCAAAAGGGAATTAGATAAGAATATGGAGCAGAGGTCCATCAGTGGATATTAGCCACAAGGTATAGCTAGGGGCTCTGGGGCAAGTGATGCTCTGTCTTCTTGGCGCTTGGGGGGGGGGTCAACAGTGGGAGGGCTTCTAATGTCCTGGCCCCACTGGTGGACCTCCTGATGGCACCTGGTATTTCTGGCGTCTCTTACATTGGCGTCTCTTATGTTCTTATGGATCAGACCAGTGGTCCATCCACTCCACCGTCCTGTCTCACACAGTGGCCAACCAGTTCTTCTGGAGGGCCAACAACAGGGCACAGAGGCTGAGGCCTGATGTTGCAGTTCATTCATTCCAAAAGGGAAAAATATTTTGTAGGAGGCTTCCCCTCCCCAGTAGTCCACAAATTTTCCAGTTTTTTATGAGAAAAATGAAAAAATAGTCATGGGGGAGGGGGGAAGTGTTTCTTTTAATTTTTTCCAGGCCTTCACATGTCTACACCATGCTCACACTAGTACGTTTCCTGAGAATCACAGTCTCGTTTTTTCCCCAAATTAAAAAAAGCAAGCACTAGGCCTTATGCCTGAAAGTGTCTTTATTTACTTTATTGATATCCGGTCTTTCACCCCAATGCGCGGGGCGTACGTCATTCTCATCTCCTCCATTCTGTCTTCACAACAACCCTGTGAGGTAGATAAGGCAGAGAGGGTGTGACTGGCCCACGATCACCCAGCAAGCTTCCGTGGCACAAGCAGAGATTCATACCTGGATTTACTGTCTACACTACAGAGTTGGCTAAATACACTTCCCGGTGCTGAAGATGAGACTTCAGTGCCCTGTATAACTTCTTGCATTTTCTCATGAGTCAGAGGCAGGAACAGAGATGTGAAGGCCCAGAAAAAAACTGGAAACATTTTTTGGGGGGGAAACAGTTTTCCCCCCATTTTTTTCCTGAAGCCTTTTTTGTTTTTTTTCGAAAAATTGAAAAAAGAAAAGGAAAAAAAATGATTATGGAACATTTTATTTTAACATCATGAATAAAATATTTTAAGACAAGGTGTTACCATATTTTTTAGAAATGATTTGGAAAATATTTTATCAGATTGATCTAATTTCTGTGCACTGAGGACAAGCAAGGTTACAAACTGAACTCTCCATTGTAAGAACAAGATGCATTTCTTCCTTTAGGAGGTGCTATTGTCACAAGAAAATAAAAAGGTTTCAGTTTTGGTTTTGCGTGTGGGTGGGTATTCTGTTTGTAATAATTGTTTGGATACGCTATATTTTTAATATGCTAGTTGTGATCATTTCATGCCAAGTAAAAATGTCCATAGTCATATTTGATGTTCCTAAAGTAACAGAATGACTTTCAATCTGGAAAAGAAAAAAGAAGTGCTAATGTAGCATTTTTTTCAATTTTTCCAAAAATTTTCGTTTCCCCCCGCAAAAGGGTTTTTCCCCGAGCGTTATAATTTCCGGAAATTTTACATCTTTAGTCGCAGAACCTGAATAATGGAATAAACCATACTTAGCAGTGGGGGGGGGGGATTGGGAAAATAGACCCAGTGCTTGTAATTTATATAGCTTGGGAATGGATGTCTTTGAGCTGCAGAATTTTAAAATGCCCGGGCTATAGTTTTCCTGGCTCTGATGTAGAACTTAACGACTCCCATTGTGGCCTTCCAGCTACAAGCGTCTTCTCCAGAAAGCCAGTAAACATGAGCTGCAGGTCCATGATGTTATCCTGTGCACATGCTCGGCCTCCTGCGCCAAAACTTTGACCAACGCCCTGAATGTCAAGCAGGTGCTCGTTGACGAGTGCGCCATGTCCACCGAGCCAGAGACCCTCATCCCGCTGGTGAGCCACGAGAAAGTGGAGAAGGTAAGTGAGCCAACCTAGAATTGCTTTCTGAAACAAGTTCTTGGGACTGCAGCGTAACTTTTTGTGGGCTAGGCCCTGCCTCATCAGACAGTAATTCTCAGATAATAGACATTAAATCATTACTAGCGGAATTGCCTGTCGAATGGTGTGAGTTTTCTGTATGCCTGCATTCCTTCTTGAAGTTCTGTGCCTAGGCCTGGTCAACACGGCCACCGCTGTCCCATTAGTTTGGCGTAGGAGTGGATTGCTAGCCATGCAAATAGGTCTGAGGTGAGAGATGGGATTGGTGTCATGGCTGGTAGCTCCCAAAAGCATGGGAAAAGCAGTGACATTCCTCTATACAGTTGGTGGAGCTGAGTGGAGTGGCTGAGGCTCAGTGGCAGGACACCTGCTTGGCATGCAGAAGGTCCCCGATTCAATCCCCGGCATCTCCAGTTAGAAGGGGCTTGGCAGGAGGTGATGTGAAAAAGTACTGCCTGATTCCCTGGAGGGCAGCCGCCAGTCAGAGAAGACGATACCATTATGGACCAATGGTCGGATGCCACATAAGGCAGCTTCATGTGTCCGTGAGCTCTCCCCCAGTAGACAAGTTGCCTCAGACTTCGGCGACTACCTGCCCTTCCCGCTCAGCTTCCCAGCTGTATTATTCTGGACGAGCCCTGGCAAAATTATTCAGGAGAGGGAGGAGGCCACAGACGAACATACTCACAGAGTCATGAGACCCGACCAACAGAGAAAAGTGGGCTTCTATGACATCATTAGGAGCTGCGGTGGCTCAAGTGGTTAAGACGCTGAACTGCAGGCTGTGGAAGGTCAGTAGTTCAGCAGTTCGAGACCCGGATGCCACATGATGGGGTGAGCTCCCGTCTCTAGTTCCAGCTCCTGCCAACCTAGCAGTTCGAAAGCAAGAAATTGCAAGGAGATAAATAGGTGGCTCAAGTGGTTAAGACGCTGAACTGCAGGCTGTGGAAGGTCAGTAGTTCAGCAGTTCGAGACCCAGGGTGCCGCATGATGGAGTGAGCTCCCGTCTCTAGTTCCAGCTCCTGCCAACCTAGCAGTTCGAAAGGAAGAAATTGCAAGTAGATAAATAGGTACCACTTCGGTGGGAATGTAACAGCGTTCCGTGAGCCTTGGCGTTTAGTCATGCCGGCCACATGACCACGGAAACGTCTTCGGACAGCGCTGGCTCTTCAGCTTGGAAATGGAGATGAGCACCGCAACCCTAGAGTCGGACTCGCCTGGCTTTTGAGCAAGGGGAACCTTTACCTTTACTTTATGACATCATTGGGGATGTGGAATGGTATCGCGTAGCCCGATCTCGTCATATCATGGAAGCTAAGCAGGGCTTCGCTGGACGACCATCTTTCGGATAGGTTGTAGATATGTAGGGCTATCTTTCGGCTTTGCTCCTGCAAGGTCCCTTCCAACTCGTAACATTCTATGACTCTATGATTCAGGGTCGGTGCTTGGATGAGAGACCCACCAAGGAAGACTTTGCAGAGGAAGGTGGTAAAAACCACCTCTTTGCAATCAGTTGCTTTGTAAACCCTTTGGGGGTCACCACAAGTCGGCCACAACCTGACAGCACTTTGTCTCCACCCGTGATGTTTTTGTCCTGACCAGGGGTCGTTTCGTAGAAAAAGAGCTAGGGGAACTCATTAGCATAACTCATTAGCATATGCCACACCCCCTGAATCACCGGAAGTGTGTCATAAGGCCACACACCCCACCCCCAATGGTCCCAGCCGCCACCGCTGGCCTTGCAGCTCCACTGCCGAGCCCCATGAGGGGCCCGACGGTGGACCTGCAAGGCCGGTGGGAGTGCAAGGAAGCCCCGCGAAGGCCCTCCCTGGCCCCAGGCAGGCAGGGGTGGGGAGAGGCAGGGAGGAAGCAACTTACCCTCCCTCTTCTCCTGCCTCCTCCTGGCTGAATGAGGGCCGGAAGCAGGGTGGCCGGAAGCAGGGGGCGGGGCTTCATCATGTGCCCCGCCCCCCGTAGCTCACCCGGGGGAACTGCGATCCCCCGCGATCCCCCCCGAAATGACCTCTGGTCCTGACGGGGATAGCCTAGGGGTTAGTCTGGTCTTGGCAGGTCTCGGAAGCTAAGTAGGGTCAGCCCAGGTTAGTAGTTGGACAGAGTGACAGAGTGTTGGACTAGATGGGCCATTCGCCTGATCCAACATTGGCTTCTCTTACGTTCTTAACCAGTTCCTCTGGAGGGTCAACAACAGGGCATAGAGGCCGAGGACTTCCAATGATGTAACCTCCTGGCACTGAGATTCAGAGGTTCCCTGTAGTCACCATGGCTAGTAGCTATTGCTAGACTTCTCCTCCATGAATCTATCTAATCCTCTTCTAAAGCTGTTTATTCCTGTGGCCATCACGACATCCTCTGGCAGCGAATTCCCCATTTTAATCAGTTGGCATGTAAACAAGTATTTCCTTTTGTCTGTCCTGAACCTACTGACCATTAGCTTCCTTAGATGCCCTCGAATTCTAGTATTTTGGGAGAGGAAGAAAACGTTCTGTTTGTCAACTCTCCATATCGCATGTGTAATTTTATAAACCTCTGTTGTGTGTCCCTCATAGTTGTCTCTTTTGTAAACTGAAAAGTCCCCGATTCCTCATCTTTTCCAGCCAGATCCAAAGGGTGCATGTTAGGGGTGGGCACAAACCAGGAAAACTGAAGTTCGTGGTTCAGGGTTTTCCAACGAACTCCTCCATGGCATGAACCAGAGAGTTCGGCCCACCTGGAAGAAGAAAAAGAAGAAGAGATTGGATTTATACCCCCCCCCTGACTACCCAAAGGTGTCTCAGAGCGTCTTACAAACTCCTTTTCCTCCCCCTCCCCACAACAGACACCCTGTGAGGTAGGTGGGGCTGAGAGAGCTCTTGACCGAAACTGCTCTTTTTCTAGGACAGCTCGTATCAGAACTACGGCTTGCCCAAGGTCATCCAGCCAGGTGCAAGTGGAGGAGTGGGGGAATCAAACCCGGTTCTCCCAGATTAGAGTCCGCACACTTAACCACTACACCAAACTGGAAGTGAGCTCCAAAGGCATTTAAAGGGCTTTGGAGCCCAAAAACGTGTCTCCCACGAACCTCACGAACCTCCATGAAAAACATGGCGGTTCGTGGGCAGATCATGGGAGACACGCTCTCCCGAAACCTGATTCGCAAACCACTAACTGGCCTGGTTCGTGCTCGAACTGGGGTCTGTTTGTGGGTTTGTGCCCATCCCTAGTGCACGCTGAACTCCGGTTAGAGTAAGGTTCTGCTCCCAAAAGTTATGACTATGCATTTTGAGCTCATTTCCATTTTTTTTTAATAGCCTGGGTTTAAATTGTTAGTTGCTCTTTGGAGGGCAGAAAGAAACGGGCTTGCATTAAAAGACCGAATAGAAGAAATGGTCCCGCTGGCTAGGAATCTCTGGAAGCTTGGGTAGGTCTGACGCAGAGACTTCAGTGCGGTGCGTCTTGTCTTGCAGGTGGTCTTGCTGGGGGACCATAAGCAGCTGCGGGCCGTCGTCCACAATGATTTCTGCAGGGCCCTGGGCATGGAGACCTCCCTCTTTGAGCGCTACAAAGACCAGGCCTTGATGTTGGACGTCCAGTATCGCATGGTAAGAGCTGGACTCTCTGCCCGGAAGGGAATTCTGACAACTGTTTGAATAGTCCAGGGGTCTCTGTGCTCTTGACGTGGATGGCCTAGGGTTGGGGTTGCCCAGGGCTTTTTTTTTTGTAGAAAAAGCCCAGCAGGAACTCATTAGCATAATAGGCCACACCCCTGACAGCACCGCTCATTAGCATATTAGGCCGCAGCCCCGTGTTGCCAGAAGTGTGCTCATCCAGCCACACCCACCTTTTGCTTCTGATTCTGTTGACCTTGTTTGTTGTCAAAACCCAGGGCCTTTTTTTGTAGCAGGGACTCCTTTGCATGTTAGGCCACACACCCCTAATGTAGCCAATCCTAATGAGTTCCTGCTGGGTGTGGCCAACTCAGGAGCCAGCCGGAACTCCGTTCCAGTGCGTTCCTGCCCAAAAATAGCCCTGGGGTTGCCAATCTCCAGGTTGTGTCTGGAGATCTCCCACTATTACAATTGCTCTCTAGGCAACAGAGATAATTTCACCTGGAGAAAAAGGGGCTGCTTTGGAAGGTGGACTCTATGGCATTATGCCCCACTTACGTCCCTCCCCCAAACTCCGCCCTTCCCGGACTCCACCCCCAGAATCTCCACTTGTTTCCGAACCCTGACCTGGCAACCCTACCCAGAGTAGCCCGATCTCATCAGATCTTGGAAGCTGAGTGGGGTCGGCCCTGGTTAGTATTTGGGCGGGAGACCACCAAGGAAGTCCCAGGGTTTATTTATTTTATTTATTTATTTGTCAAATGCAGGGGTCGTTTCGTAGAAGAAGAGGTGCAGGAGCTCATTAGCATAACTCGTTAGCATAACTTATTTGCATACGCCACACACCCCTGACATCACCGGAAGTGTGTCAGAAGGCAACACCCACCGCTCAGGCTCCACTGGACTGTTTTGGATTGCTAGCTATTGGGGGTGTGTGAAAGTGCAGATCCGTCCTCGCAGAGAAGGGAGAGCTTGTACCTGAATAAAACTTTGTCTTAAAGGTGCCACTAGACTCTTTTAGTTTGCTAGCTATGGGGGGGAACACTCAGATCTGCCCTCACTGAGGAGGGAGAGCTTGTACCTGAAGGGGGGGGGCTCTGCAACTTACCAGGCTGCTTCTTGCTCCTCGTGGCCCGACTGAGGGCTGCTGGGAGCAGAGGGCGGGGCTTGTTGCATGTGCCCGCCCACTGGGCTCCTTACTGCCGGAGCTCCGCTCCTGTGCGCTCCCGCAGGAAATGGCCCCTGGTCAAATGTATACCCCGCCCTCCCAGCCAGAGAGCAGCTTACAACAAAGTAAAACACATAGATAACAGTTATCAACAATCTTAAAACCTTCTAAAAACAGTCCAATATTATAAAGTGTGAGTAGATATAAAATCTGGTCGTCGGCAGGGTGATGTCTCTACTTTTTATTATGCTGTCCAGGAACAACAACAAAAGTAGTGATGTTGTTTAGTGATGGCGGCAACAATTCAATAATCTATCTTAATAGTCGGCTCATAGAGCGCTTCCTTTATGCAGCTGGCACGGGCTCCTGCTGGTAGCTCCAGGGGACAGGGCTCTCTGCCTTTAAACTGTTGGGGGCGGCTCCTTAGTTGAAGGCCTGGTGGAAGAGTTCTGTCTCACAGGCCCTGCGAAGCGGCATAAGGTTGCTGTGCAGAGGCAGGCAACGGAAAACCACCTCTGAATATCTTTCACCTTGAAAACCCTACAGCGTTGCATAAATTGTCTGCAACTTGACAGCTCACCCCCCCCCCAAAAAAAACCCCCACTGGACTCCTTTTTACGACTGGATAAGAAAGAAATGATAAAGATAACGAACTTTTGGATAATAGAATACGAAGAAGCCTTTATGAGCTTTTAAAACGTCACAGTATATCCTTTTTTTTGAAATTATTTTTTTATTTTAATACACAAACACAATACATAAAACATAGAAGTTTGGGGGTTCCGTTTTACATTTGTGTGATAACTGTTATATAATCACCTACAATATCCTTTCGTAATGTGAAATGATAATTGGAGAAGATTAATATGCAGAAGACTTACTACTTTTGTTTCCCTTTCTTCCCCTACCTCCCTGTATACCCCCAAAATTTAATGAAATGTACTATGAAAAATAAAACACTGGCCCAGGGGTAAGGTCTTTCCTCCTCCAAAGCCTTCTCCCTGGTATGCTAATTTTGTGCTTTAACTTCAGTTGAATCCCCCTCCCCGCCCAGAATTCACGGACCAAAGAAATGAATCACACGTATTCCTAAAAGTGCCCTGACCTGAATAGCCCAGGCAACCCCAGTCTTGTCAGATGTTGGAAGCTAAGCAGGGCTGGCCCTGGCTAGTATTTGGAAGGGTGACCTCCAAGGAATACCAGACTCACGACGCAGAGGCAGGCAATGGCAAGCCATCATAAGAACATAAGAGAAGCCAATGTTGGATCAGGCCAGTGGCCCATCCAGTTCAACACTCTGTGTCACACAGTGGCCAAAAAGACCAGGGGCCATCAGGAGGTCCACCAGTGGGGCCAGGACACTGGAAGCCCTCCCAAGCACCAAGAAGACAGAGCATCCCTTGCCCCAGACTGAGAGTTCCTATCTGTACCTTGTGGCTAATAGCCACTGATGGACCTTGGAGGCCGGGCTGGTTATGAAAGCCAGGGCTTGAAGACTGGAACAGGGAAAGAAATGGCAAAGAAGAGAGAGCCTTTGACCGCGTACAGAGTACATTCTGTGGAATTAGTGTGTAACCCCAAGCAGCTCACACACATCTCAGGCCCAGAGAAAGAATATCTAGGGCATCAGTGCGTGGGGCAGTTTCTTTCTAAATGCAGGGCTCATTTGGACAGATCCTTAAGAACATCAGAGAAGCCAGTGTTGGATCAGGCCAATGGCCCATCCAGTCCAACACTCTGTGTCACACAGTGGCCAAAAATACCAGGGACCATCAGGAGGTCCAGCAGTGGGGCCAGGACACTAGAAGCCCCCCCCACTGTTGCCCCCCCTGCCAAGCACCAAGAAGACAGAGCATCACTTGCCCCAGACAGAGAGTTCCTACCTATACCTTGTGGCTAACAGCCACGGATGGACTTTTGCTACGTATAACAAAAGAGAAGCCAATGTTGGATCAGGCCAATGGCCCATCCAGTCCAACACTCTGTGTCACAGAGTGGCCAAAAAGACCAGGTGCCACCAGGAGGTCCACCAGGGGGCCAGGACATTAGAAGCCCTCCCACTGTCCAGGGTTGCTGTGCAGAGGCAGGCAATGTCAAACTACCTCTGAATATCTCATGCCTTTGAAACCCTAGGGGGTCACTTGTGGAATGCACAAGAGCTGGCCCCGAGACAGGGTTTTGTGGCTTGTGGGGCAGTTTTTTTCCTGGTGGGGCTGAAGTTCTCAGAGCAGAAAGAAAAGCCATTTGGCCGATAGAAAGCTGTTTCCAGGATAGATCTCTAAACTGGAAGCTGTCAGCCACTTTAGATGGCAGTTCTCAGCTGCTGCCAGTTAAATCACATCCACCAGCCTAAGCAACAATTCTGATAACAAGCTGGCAGTTGGGGGTGACGACTTCTATAGTCAAGAAGGCGAACAGGCAGAAAGACTCTCTGAAAGGAGACCAGTTTCTTGACACAGAGTTAGACGGGATCCTAGAGGTCACTTACTCCAACCCCCTTGCTTAGTGCGGGAACTAGTCAACTACAGCACCCCAGTCTGCTTAAAGGAGCAAATGCCTTTAAAATAATGCTTTAAAATGACTGGAAAAGCCATTTACGGGATAAAATTCTTGTGGGGCTGTGCCTTTAAGAAAGGGGGCGGAGCCCCCCAAAGCACCACCATAGCTACAGGCCTGCACATGAAGGCACACTGTGCATCTCTGGTAATTTTCAGACACCTTCCTGGTATGCCCTTCTGCAAAAACGCCTCTCTTTCTGTCACCCCAGCACAAAGACATTTGCCGGTTCCCGTCCATCACCTTTTACGACGGCAGATTGAAGACTGCTGTCACCCGGCAGTCCAGCCTCCTCTTCCACAGCGGCAACAACTGC
Organism: Gekko japonicus; assembly: GCF_001447785.1. Classification (NCBI taxonomy): domain Eukaryota; kingdom Metazoa; phylum Chordata; class Lepidosauria; order Squamata; family Gekkonidae; genus Gekko; species Gekko japonicus. The sequence goes on along the minus strand of NW_015176114.1, from coordinate 25,472 downwards.
TGCCCCATCATCTTCGGCCACATCGAAGGCAAAGCGAAGAGCCTTATGGTCTCGACAGAGGAGGGGAACGAGAACTCTTGGTCCAACCCCGAAGAAGCAGAGCAGGTGGTGAGTAAACCGGCCAGCAGCCAAGAGGGGCCTGTGCCTCTTTCCACTGGAAAGGAACCTGGCCTCGAGGCAGGGTTGCCAACCCTGGTTTGGGAAATTCCTGGGGATTTGGGGGTGGAGCCTGGGGAGGGGGGGTTGGTGAGGGGAGGGACCTCACCCGGGTCTGTTGCCATAGAGACCACCCTCCAAAGCAGCCTCAACACTGTATGGCTGCATCCAGTGTTTCATTTTATTCTTTAGGGAGCAGTCAATGTAGGGTTGCCAACTCTGGGCTGGGAAATGCCTGGAGATTTTGGGGATGGTGCCTGGGGAGGGCAGAGGTTGGGGAGGGGAGGGGCCTCGGCAGGGCACAATGCCGTGCAGTCCATCTTCCAAAGCATCATTCCAGCCTTGAGAAAGACAGGAGCGTTCCGTCTATGATTGTCAGCTGCTTAATGGGCCTTTTGTAGGACCAGCAACAAACATCCATTTAAACTTCAATGTAACCACAAAAGGAAACTTCCCCCTTTAGAAGACTTTCGAGCAAGGAGAAGCGGATGTACAATTCTAGATACTCCCCTTGGGGTTGATTGTGTAAAAAGGATGTAAATTGACTGGTAGCTATTAGATTGTACAAACTGATTATTATTGTTGGTATTGCATGTAATGAATTGTTTTAGAATATTATGAATAATACACAATGCACTTTATAAGATGGAACATATAGAACACTTTAACTTATAAATAAGGTTTTTGCAGTGTACATATTTGTTGTTTGCATCTTCCAAAGCAGCCGTTTTTCTCAGATGGAACCAGGCTTGTAGCCAGGGTTTTGTGGCTAGTGGGGCAAACATTTTTCTGTTGGGGCTGCCTTTATTTTATATGTCACAATGATGAAAACAACCATGATGTAGTATTATGAAAATATATTTAGTCTACTGTTTTGCAGTGAGTCGTGTTTCTTTCAACAAGTAAAAAAGGTAACAACAACAACAAGTAACAACGGAATTTGCATATATTCCCGTTTCACACGACTGCTTTTCCTCCGTGTGCTGCGTGAGTAACCATTAATGTACACATCAGCAATTCCAATCTGTGAATTAACACTCAACATTCTTCCCACTCCAATGAAACAAATTCTTTCTGTGAAACAGGAGTATATGCAGATTCTGTTGTGTGTATGCGTAGGTCTTTGTTACTTGTTGAAAGAAACAACACTCACTGCAAAACAGCAGTCTAATTATATTTACATAATACTACATTAAGGTTGTTTTCATCATTGTTTGTGTCCTTCCTGTGATCTCTCTGTTGCTTGTACATTTGTTTTTATGTCAGCTGCAATCCGTCCCCAAGCCTAACCGCCCACCACCCCTCTCCCTCCCCGCCTGCAAGATTTAAAGGGCCCTTCAGCTGATTGGTGGGGAGCAGGTGGCCCGGCCATCTTGCAGGAGGGAGGGAGAGAAGAAGAAGAAGAGATTGGATTTATACCCCGCCCTTAACTACCCAAAGGTGTCTCAGAGCGGTTTACAAACTCCTTTTCCTTCCCCTCCCCACAACAGACACCCTGTGAGGCAGGTGGGGCTGAGAGAGCTCAGACAGAAACTGCTCTTTTTTCAAGAACAGCTGTGCCAGAACTATGGCTTTGCCCAAGGTCATCCAGCAGGTGCAAGTGGAGGAGTGGGGACTCAAACCCGGCTCTCCCAGATTAGAGTCCGCGCACTTAACCACTACACCAAACTGGCATGCATCATCTCCCGCTTCTTCTCAAAAACATTCAAAGGATCCTAACTCTTTTGAGAAGAAGCAGGGGGCCATGCACCCCTGATTCTCAAAAAATCTTCTCCAAAAAATCTTGTGGGGCTGGCCCTTTAAGGAAGGGGACGGAACCCCTAATCGCCCCACTGTAGCTACAGGCCAGGGTGGACCCGATCTCTGTTGTCGGGAGATCAGTTATAATTCTGCGAGGTCTCCGGGCCCCACCCGGAGGTAGGAGGGCCAACTCAACCAGTTTCCTTCTCTGCAACAGCAGCTCACTCTGCAGATATTAGCAGGTTTATAATGTGTGTTTCTGCGCGCTGAAGAGCTTCAGGTGCTGCTCCGTGTTCCACCCATTCAGAATAGCCCTCATAGTGTTCAATGTACACGTTATCCTTAAATCAGCCCTGTAAGGCAGGCCACTGCTATTATCACATAGTGAGACTGAGAGCGTGGCTTGCCTCCAGCCAACTATTAACGTTTGCGAAGATTTGAACTGGCGAACTTGTGGGCTTGCAGCCCTGTGTCTTAGCCACTGTGCAGTACCACCAAGACCGAGCCTGTCTGCATAGCCTCTCCATCTTTATCTGCATAGCCCCACCTTTGGTTTTGTTTCTTGGTCACTCTAGAGCAGGGGCCTAGATGGCGTGGCCCCCATCAGCACCTTTTCTGGCATTCGCACAGAGAGCCAGTTTGGTGTAGTGGTTAGGAGCACGGACTCTAATCTGGGAGAAGTGGGTTTGTTTCCCCACTCCTCCGCATGCAGCTGCTGGTGTGACCTTGGGTCAGTCACAAGTTCTCTCGGAGCTGTTCTCTCAGGAGCAGTCCTCAAAAGAGCTCTCTCAGCCCCACCTACCTCGCAGGGTGTCTGTTGTGGGGAGGGGAAGGGAAAGGAGTTTGTAAGCTGCTCTGAGACTCCTTTGTGTAGTGAAGGGTGGGGTATTAATCCAGTCTCCTCCTCTTCTTCTTCTCATAGAAAGTGGGCAGGGCCAGGTGGGGCTTCTGCCCAGCAAGGCTTCTGTTTGGGCACGGGAGTTTTGATTGGCTGTGCAGTTTTTCAAAAATGTTGCTGCTACCAGAGCACGAGGGTCTTCACTGTGTGACTGAAAATAAGATGTGGCAGCCATTTTGTGGCTGGCTCCACCTCCCATGGCAGCCATTTTATGGCTGGCTCCACCTCCCACGACAGCCATTTTGTGGCTGGCTCCCACCTCCCATGACAGCCATTTTGTGGCTGGCTCCACCTCCCGCGGCAGCCATTTTGTGGCTGGCTCCACCTCCCGCGGCAGCCATTTTGTGGCTGGCTCCATCTCCCGTGGCAGCCATTTTGTGGCTGGCTCCACTTCCCACAGCAGCCATTTTTTGGCTAACTCCACCTCCTGCAGCAGCCATTTTGTGTCTGGCTCCACCTCCCATGGCAGCCATTTTGTGGCAGGCTCCACCTCCCCCGGCAGCCATTTTGGGACTGCGCCCACCACTCTGTGTCAGAATTCCAAAGGTGCCCACAGGCTCAAAACGTTTGGGGCCCCCCGCTCTAGAGCCTGGCAGACTAGTGGGAAATGCTTTCATTCGTAACACGTACAACATAGGTGCCTTTTAAATGCTTTCCTTCAGGTCAGGATCGTGAAGCAGCTGACCCTGGACAGGACCACCAGGCCTGAGCATGTCGCTGTCCTGACTCCTTACAACGCCCAGGTCGTCGAGGTCAAGAGACTGCTCTCCCAGGAAAGGCTGCCGGATGTGACCGTCTGCACCATCATGAAAAGTCAAGGCAAGTTGCTGACGCATGAAGCAGTGTTAAGCATTTCAGAAAACTGTCTCCACAACAAAGGATTTTATGATAAACCTACTGAAATAGATAAAATTTGGATCATGTTGGGAGAACGAATTATTAAAAAGGTGTATAGAAACTTATTGGAGGATAAAACGCAGGAAGAGGTGGTGAGATCGAGTATGGCAGCTTGGAATAAGGATTTAGGTTATAATATAGAGCTTGATAGATGGTTGAAAATATGGGACACTAATATGAGAATTATAAGGGCAACCTCTTAAAGAAAACATCTATAAAGTGGCTCTGAGATGGTACATTTATCCAGCTAGACTAGCAAAGTTTTCCAAAACAACCTCTAATGTATGTTGGAAATGTAGACAGAACGTTGGCACTTACTTCCATATGTGGTGGAATTGTAGCAAAGCAAAGGAGTATTGGAAGATGATAGGTAAAATGTTAAAGGAAATTATGGGAGTTCCAATTTCCCTTAAACCAGAGTTGTGTCTACTCAATATGATTCCAGAGACGTATGGGAGAGTGGAGAAAGCTTTGTTGTTGCATTGTATTATGGCTGCTAGAATTTGGTTTGCCAAGTACTGGGAAAAGGAAAAAATCCCTGAGAGGATAGAGGTCATACAAAAGTTATTTGATGTTGCTGAAATGGATAAAATATCATGCACATTAAAGGGGAAAGATGAATTGTTCTTTGAAGAAAACTGGAAAAAACTGTATAACTGGAAGTTGAATATTGAAGGGTTAGGAATGTTGGTTTGTATATAGAGTTTGGAAGAAAAGGAGGCTGTATGCTCATCTGTTGTGAAGTGAAGGAATAACTGTATGTCGGATTTACTTTTGAAAACGTTAATAAAAATATCTTTAAAAAAAAAAAATACAACAAAGATCCCCCAGCCGGCCAGGGCTAACTCTCAAGTGCCGATTTTCCCGCCTGCAGGAAGCGAATGGAGGTACGTGATCATGTCCACTGTACGGTCCTGCTCCCGGTCGGGCATTGACAAGAAGCCCACCATCGCCTGGCAGAAGAAGCATTTAGGGTTTGTGACGGACCCGAACCAGATCAACGTCTGCATCACCCGGGCGCAGGAAGGACTCTGCATCATTGGTGAGTCGTCGGGGAGGGCGCATTGATTCATTAAATTTCTACCCCACCCTCCCTGCTAGGGACGGCTCAGGGTGGCTTACAACCAGCATAAAATTACAGTACAATTACAATAAAATACAGTAACATCGTATTAATAATAAACAATTCTGACTGTTCATATTAAAACATATTAAAATGCTCATATCAGTATCAAATAGAGAGCCACTTTGGTGTAGTGGTTAAGTGCGTGGACTCTAATCTGGGAGAACCGCCATAGTTCTCTCAGAGCTGTTCTTGAAAAAGAGCAGTTTCTGCCAGAGCTCTCTCAGCCCCGCCTACCTCACAGGTTGTCTGTTGTGGGGAGGAGAAGGGAAAGGAGTTTGTAAGCCGCTCTGAGACTCCTTTGGGTAGTGAAGGGCGGGGTATAAATCCAACCTCCTCTTCTTCTTCTTCTTTTACCTCACAGGGTGTCTGTTGTGGGGAGGGGAAGGGAAAGGAGTTTGTAAGCCGCTCTGAGACTCCTTTGGGTAGTGAAGGGTGGGGTATAAATCCAATCTCCTCCTCCTCCTCCTCTTCTTCTTCTTCTTCTTCTTCTACCTCACAGGGTGTCTGTTGTGGGAAGGGGAAGGGAAAGGAGTTTGTAAGCCGCTCTGAGACTCCTTTGAGTAGTGAAGGGCGGGGTATAAATCCAATCTCCTCCTCTTCTTCTTCTTCTACCTCACAGGGTGTCTGTTGTGGGGAGGGGAAGGGAAAGGAGTTTGTAAGCCGCTCTGAGACTCCTTTGGGTAGTGAAGGGCGGGGTATAAATCCAACCTCCTCTTCTTCTTCTTCTTTTACCTCACAGGGTGTCTGTTGTGGGGAGGGGAAGGGAAAGGAGTTTGTAAGCCGCTCTGAGACTCCTTTGGGTAGTGAAGGGCCATGGGGTATAAATCCAACCTCCTCCTCTTCTTCTAATTCACAGCGGTTGTTATTACGCGGGCTCTTTAATTGCAGCCGGCTCTTGCTCTTTTAGGTCAACTTAGGTGGCCAATTCAGGCTATGGGTTGAATCCCAGGAGAACTGGGCTCTCTCCCACTTTGAACCATCAGTAGTTAAATAGTTCGTGGTTAGTGGTGGTGGCGGCTCCAAAGGCCTGGTGGAAGAGCTCCGTCTTACGGGCCCTGCGGAACTGCAGCACCCCGATGCTAATTTTCGTTTTCCTTTCTCTGTCCCCCCCCCCCTTTTTTTGCTCCTAGGCAACCGCTACCTCCTCGAAAGCAACCCCTTGTGGCGGAGACTTGTGCAACATTACCGGTCTCAGAGATGCCTCACCAGCGCCGCCGCGATCCAGATCAGGAGACAGCCGGCCGGCCACTGAAAGAGAACGCAGCACCGCCTGGAGAAACCCTGGCACAGTTCTGACGCTCCCTCGCCCCCCTCTCTGCCTCTTTAAAGGATACGCAAAATCTGCTGAGGGGCACCGGATCAGTGGCCTGTTATGCCAGCCAGGCTCTTCCAGGAAATTCTCGATGTGCCACGAGCCGCATTCTTCAAATAACCTTGAACCTTCATCTGAGGACCATATTGCGTGGACGGCCTGCCTCCGGTGGCCCAGGTAGCATTATGTAAGGCCATGTCTGGAGGGCCAGGGTGCATCCGTTCAGGCTTTCTCTCCTTCCGGACTAGCAGTACAGTGCTTCCTGGTTGTACTGCGACACTTCCTGTTAGCGTTGACCAATAGCAAAACCACCCCAAGCCGCTGGAGGGGCTGCATCCGAACTGCAGAGGGCTTGCTAGTGGCAACCACTATCTCCTGCAGACTGTGAGACTTGATGAATTCCTTCTCTTACATTCCTCTTGTTTTTATTTGATGCATTCTCTCTAGAGGAGAGAGATTTCGATGCGGAGGCAAAAGGTTCGGGGTGTTTTGTGGAATTCCCCGCCTGCCGTTCTTGGAAACTGCGTCTTACTTTGGGTCGGGTTTGAGGACCAAATTGTACATCCTGGGAAACCAGGCAATGACTTGCAAAAGACATTCGGGTGAATACCAGCGACAGCAGCACCGTGGTGAAGCTGCCTGCACCACAACTCTTTTTAACCCCTGGATCCTGTCTCGGACCAAAGCAGAAGCTTAACTCTTTGCATTTGACATGTGAACATTCCCTAGTTAGGCACTGGTCCGACCTAGCCACGGCTGGGTATTTATTTTTTTAAATAAAAATGCTGTTTTTATCTTTTAAGCAAAGGCGATCCCGGCCGCGGAATGTAAATTGTCCGGGAGGGCCTCGGGTCGTTTTTTCTGCTTCGTACACACTTTTTAAAAAAAGCATTCCTTATTTTACTTGAAATAGTTTCCTTTCGTCAGTGGTGTATTTTCGTCGTTTTAAAAATCCAGGTGGAGAATCTCAGACCTTGAGACGTTTGCTTCTCCAAAAGGAGACTCGTGTGCCGCTGGGCACTCTTGCCTTCTTTGTCATGGTGAGAGAGGTTGGATGACGGCTGCCCGCTCTGCAGAGGATCATGGGAGGAGGAGAAGGTCACGTGCGGGCCTGCTTACCGACTGCTCCTGGTGTACAAGCTGGGAACAGTGTGTTTCAACCCCACGGGTCAGTCATCTCTAGAGAGTCACGAGCCTCTTAGGCCAGCCGTCGTCGTCGTTTTTTTTGTCCTGCTTTTCTGAAGGGACCTGCAGCTAGCGGGCGTGGAGAGGATCACCTGTACGGTGCGGTGAAGTCACGCGGCCATGGAGAGGACCCCTCTTTAACGCCACCTTACAGCACACCGTCTGATGCTCGACCTGTCTTTCCTCGCCGCTGGATTTCTCGGCGTGCCGTCCGTCGGCCTGGCCTCCTCCCTGATAGAGTTGTGTCTCTGGCTCTGCCTCTTCTTGTGCTCTGATGTCACGTGACTTCCTGTCACATGTTTGCAGCTCCCTGAGCCCTGTCTTGCTGCCTGGAGGGTGGGGTGGGGTTAAAGATAGGTCCTGGGTCTGGGGAAACTGATGGGCCACTGACTGCAATGGGCCACGGTACCGTCACAACTTTGTTTGGTGGTGGGTTCTGGGGTCCCACGCTGCAGGCTGTTATGTACCCTCTGCAGCGGATCTGTGCAGATTGCGCTGTTTCCGTGTGGGCTGTGCACCTGAAATGCTGGAGACAAGGTGCGCGTGTGTGTGCGTTCTCCGATCCTGCTTTGGGTCGCCCAAGTGCCTGTCTACAAACGCTTCATGGGATTCAGCACTGGGAATCCCTAGTGACCTGGGGTAAATTCTCGTGCCGATCAAACCACACTGGATTTAGCGGCTTCTGCCCGAGCCTCGATGCCAAATGCAGCCCACGGCCCTCCTTGGTGTATCCTTTAAGAACTGTACGAGGACCACAGGGGCAAATGAATCCCGATGTTTGCACTAAAGGCAATGCGGCTGGACTCCTCCGCAAGAGCACGGGGATGAGCAATAAATAGGCCCGCGCGCATCGTCTCACCAAAGTTCCGCGTCGGCTGCTTTGCGCAGAGCTGTATTTTAGAGCCATGTTCGCCGTTGCTCGTCCCTCGCTGATGGGTGGTGGTGGTGTTAAGGTGTCATAGAATTCCAGCCTGCATTCTAGGCCCATTTAATTTTTGTGCAATAGGGGGCATATTGTGAAAACCCGATACCTTTTAAATGTATTTTTTTCACCTTTTGGCTGGGGGGGGGTTCCTCCCCAGAAATCGAAGCCTGTAATATCGGGAATCTTGACTAGGGCAAGGCCATTCTCTTTTCCATTGGTCTACCTCAAGTATATTTAGATGTGAAAGTGCTGCGTACTTGTTCTCTGTTTCAGGATTTGCCACCTTTTGGAAATTGTTGTTATAAATGCAAAAAAAACCCCAAACACCAGTTGACATAGGTCCACTTTGCTCTGGGATGTGTTTGGGGCAGCAGAGACAAAACTTGTGTTTTTAAGTCTCTGTGCTCTTTGTTTCAGCATCCACTAAGACTCTTGGGCCTACGAGTTATTAGCCTGCAGTTTTTTTAACTCACCTTCTTGCAAAAACATGCCTGCTTTGTGAATCACGTCTGTCGCTTTTTTTAAAAAAATAATAGAAGCAATTTTTGTAATGTTTCCAAGCCTGGTCGCTTGGAGTCGACCCTTACTCGTCATAGGTGAACATAACACAATTTTAAAAATTGTATTATGTATAGAAGGGCCCAGCAACAGGCATGGTGGTTTCATAACCCAGGGCTTGCAATTAACCTCTTCCTTTTTAGAGAGCCTGTTGATATTGAAATAGCCATGTATTCAGATGCTGCCTTCTCCAGTTTACTCCCTCTTCTAGACAAAAGAGTTGTTAAATGTAGAAATGTGAACCCGTTATTTTATAGAGGACATGTAAAAAGCAGGGGCTATTCTAAAGCTATTTTTAGTGCAATAACGTTGTTCAAATGCAAATCGAGGGCACCGATGGAGCGGGGAGTTCTCCTGGGTGAAGGAGACGAGGCTGTTGCGTGGGCCCGTGAAAGACCGCACTGCTGGGTCGTACCCCAAATGTTAATTATATATGAAATGGACTAAAGATTTTGTATTGTAATTGGTTGCGTGTCTTTTTTTAAAAAACAAAACAAGCTGCCATTAATAAGGGAGTTTGATTATCTATTTTGTGGCTTCGGTGTTTCGGATAGAGTTAGTGTGCGTGTGTTTCTTTTTTAAAAAATGAATTTCTATGAAAGCTGCCCTGGCTGGACTAGGGGGGCTGATTCATCTGGAGGACTACTAGTAGCTACCCCCTCTGAAGAGTGCAGAAGGCGGAAGGGGATTGGCTGGCCTTGCCGGGGGGTATTCAGAAGTGATGTCGGGGGCATAGGCGCCAAGCAGTGGGGTCAGTGCTCCCTCTAAGCTGTGGAGTCTCGTGAGCACAAATTCTACATCGTGAGCTCCTGGCATTAAAGTTGTGAGCGAGCAATTTGGCTGCTGCATACATTAGTTTGCTCTGGAGCCCTCCTCCCTGAGCTAAGACAAACATGTGAGCTGGAGGCTAAAAAACTGAGAGCTAGCTCACACTAACTGAGCTTAGAGGGAACAGTGCGCTGGTGCTGTCCTTCCTGAGCGAAGACGAAAATCTGTGAGCCGGAGGCTAAAAAAACTGTGAGCTAGCTCACACTAACTGAGCTTAGAGGGAACAGTGCGCTGGTGCTGTCCTTCCTGAGCGAAGACGAAAATCTGTGAGCCGGAGGCTAAAAAAACTGTGAGCTAGCTCACACTAACTGAGCTTAGAGGGAACAGTGCGCTGGTGCTGTCCTTCCTGAGCGAAGACGAAAATCTGTGAGCCGGAGGCTAAAAAAACTGTGAGCTAGCTCACACTAACTGAGCTTAGAGGGAACAGTGCGCTGGTGCTGTGGAGGCTCGTGAGCACAAATTCTACAATGTCAGCTCCTGGCATTAAAGTTGTGAGCGAGCAATTTGGCTGCTGCATACATTAGTTTGCTCTGGAGCCCTCCTCCCTGAGCTAAGACAAACATGTGAGCTGGAGGCTAAAAAACTGAGAGCTAGCTCACACTAACTCAGCTTAGAGGGAACAGTGCTCTGGAGCCGTCCCTTCCTGAGCGAAGACGAAAATCTGTGAGCCGGAGGCTAAAAAAACTGAGCTAGCTCACACTAACTCAGCTTAGAGGGAACACCGCTCAGGAGCTGTCCTTCCTGAGCGAAGACGAAAATCTGTGAACTGGAGGCTAAAAAAACTGTGAGCTAGCTCACACTAACTCATCTTAGAGGGAACAGTGCTCTGGAGCCGTCCCTTCCTGAGCGAAGACAAAAATCTGTGAGCCGGAGGCTAAAAAAGTGTGAGCTAGCTCACACTAACTCAGCTTAGAGGGAACAGCGGTCATCACCACCACGGCAAGTGATGTCATCACCTGAACCCGCTCTGTGATGTCATCACCCGTGGCGCTCAGGAGCCATGTACTTGCACGGTACTGTGGGAGTGGCCCCGGAGGTCTCTGTTTCTGCCTTTGGATACCCTCTGGATAAAGATACAAAACCCTCTACCGCTTCCGGGGGGGTGGGGCTGCTGCAGTAGAGCGTCCGCTTGGCATGCAGAAGTTCCCAGGTTCAATCCCCGGCATCTCCACTTAAAAGGAGCAGGTGGTGGGGTGATGTGAAAGACCTCTTGCCTGAGACCCTGGAGAGCGGCTGCCAGTCTCAGTAGACGATACTGACTTTGGTGGACCGATGGGTCTGATTCAGTAGAAGGCAGCTCGATGTATTCAGTGGGGCAGTAGCTATAGTTCTCCCGGTGAAACACCACATGAGCTGCCTCCGGCAGAAGCCCTTTTTAATGAGCCAACATATCGGAGATGGGTTTTGTTTTAAATTAAAAATCTTGTATAGCTCTATGGATCATGGCTTCTGGTATTCTATTTTTCCTCCCAGTGTTTATATGGATTGTGACATTTTCTCTGCAGTCCAGAATTGTTTGTAAAGATGACTGCATTGCACAGAATAAAACCTCTTTATAGTTAACAGTAATCGTGTGTATGTATGTGTCTGAAGCCTGGTCGATACTTGCAGGAGAATACGTGGATTATACCCTTCCAACCGGCCGTTGAGAGATACTAGTTTTTGTCTGTGAGCCCTAGAATTTCATCTCTTGTCCCTTCACCGGGACCCAGTTCTTGAAACACATGGCCCCTTGTAGGGATATGCCTTTCCCCTTATATCCCCACAAAGAAAGGAACTAGAGACTTGGGTTTTAGAGAACCTAATACACATACTGTTTTAATGCTATATTGATATAATGGTCCTGTTGCCAATTAAAAAAACAAACCAACAAGACCCCTCGACAAAGGGAGGAGGAAGAAGAGATTGGATGTATACCCCGCCCTTCACTACCCAAAGGAGTCTCAGAGTGGCTTACAAACTCCTTTCCCTTCCCCTCCCCACAACAGACACCCTGTGAGGTCGGTGGGGCTGAGAGAGCTCTCACAGAAACAGCTCTTTTTCAAGGACAGCTGTGCCAGAACTATGGCTTGCCCAAGGTCATCCAGCAGGTGCAAGTGGAGAAGTGGGGAATCAAACCCGGTTCTCCCAGATTAGAGTCCGCGCACTTAACCACTACATTATACCCTTTCAAGCGGCCGTTGAGAAATGCTAGTTTGGTCTGTGAGCCCTAGAATTTCATCTCTTGTCCCTTCACCAGGACCCAGTTCTTGAAACACCTGGCCCCTTGTGGGAATATGCCTTTCCCCTTATATCTCCACAAAGAAAGGAACTAGAGACTTGGGGGGTTTTTTTAAAGAAAGCCGGGGATTTAGAGAACCTAACACGCATACTGTTATAATGCTATGTTGATATAATGATCCTCAGTTGCTGGTTAAAAAAACAAACCAACAAGACCCCTCGACAAAGGGAGGAGGAAGAAGAGATTGAATTTATACCCTGCCCTTCACCACCTGAAGGAGTCTCAGAGCGGCTTACAAACTCCTTTTCCTTCCCCTCCCCACAACAGACACCCTGTGAGGTAGGTGGGGGCCGAGAGAGCTCTTTCAAGGATTGCTCTTCCAAGAACAGCTCTTGGAGAACATATGACTGACCCAAGGTCACGCCATCAGCTGCATGTGGAGGAGTGGGGAATCAATTCCAGTTCTCCCAGATTAGAGTCCACGCTCCTAACCACTACACCAGTGGCGGCGAACCTACGGCACGGGTGCCAGAGGTGGCACTCAGAGCCCTCTCTGCGGGCACGCGTGCCATCGCCCCAGCCAGGCCCAGACCGTCATTAAAGTGTCAAATTCTCTGCCAAATAATTTTCAGTAAATGAAAGCATTTGGGATTGCTTTCCTTACTTTGTTTGGATCATCTTAAGTTAAGGTATGAGTTGTTTTTTCTAAAGTAAAATCTCAGTATTCAGGTTAGGTTGCCGTGTTGGCACTTTGTGATAAATAAGTGGGTTTTGGGTCGCAGTTTGGGCACTCGGTCTCTAAAAGGTTCGCCATCACTGCACTACACCAAACTGGCTGTCTTCCCTGGAAAGGGATGCTCTGAAGGTACAGGGTTGGGGAAAATGCCGGGTGGGAGGGAAAATCCAAACTCCCATCTCATTGCAGCCATCCAGGCTGTACTGTGAACTTTCCCAAAACTTTGCAGCAAAGCAGGTTTGAGAAAGAACTGAGAAAAGCTGGGGGAACCTCCAGGGTCCACAATTCATCAGGATGCTTTGGGGAAGCAGGAAAATCGCTTCTCAACAAGGAGTGAACCTGAGGCGAATCACCTATGTGGAAAGGGCTGTAAGGCTTCATAAGAGTTCATAAGAACTCGTGGGCACTCAATGAAATTGCTGAGTGGTCGGGTTAGAACGGATAAAAGGAAGTACTACTTTACCCAAAGAGTGATGAACACTTGGAATTCAGTGCCACAGGAGGTGGCGGCGGCTACAAGCATGGACGGCTTCAAGAGGGAATTGGATAAGCATATGGAGCAGAGGTCCATCAGTGGCTATGAGCCACAAGGTATAGATAGGGACTCTGGGGCAAGGGATGCTCTGTCTTCTTGGTGCTTGGGGGGGTCAACAGGGGGAGGGCTTCTAATGTCCTGGCCCCACTGGGGGACCTCCTGAGGGCACCTGGTATTTCTGGCCACTGTGTGACAGAGTGTTGGACTGGATGGGCCTTTGGCCTGATCCAACATTGGCGTCATGCATGAAACAGCATGATAAAAAGTCACCCTGCCAACAAAAGTCCACATGGTCAAAACAATGGTATTCCCAGTAGTCATGTCTGGCTGCGAGAGTTGGACTATAAGGAAGGCCGAGCGCCGAAGAATAGATTCTTTTGAACTAGGGTGCTGGAGAAGACTCTTGAGAGTCCCTTGGACTGCAAGAAGATCAAATCAGTCAATCCTAAAAGAAATCGACCCTGACTGTTCCCTGGAAGGCCAGAGACTGAAGCTGAAGCTCAAAGACTTTGGCCACCCAATGCGAAGGGAGCACTCACTGGAGAAGACCCTGATGCTGGGAAAGACTGAAGGTCAAAGAAGACGGGGACGGCAAAGGATGAGATGGTTAGACAGTGTCATCAATGCAACGAACATGAAATTGAGCCAACTTCAGAGGACGGTGGAAGACAGGAAGGCCTGGCGTGATCTGGTCCATGGGGTCGCGAAGAGTTGGACTCGACTGTACGACTGAACAACAACAACAAACATCGGCGTCTCTTATGTTCTTATGTTAGGAGGGGCTATGGCTCAGTGGTAGAGCATCTGCTTGGCATGCAGAAGGTCCCGGGTTGAATCCCCGGCATCTCCAGTTAGAAAGGAACAGGCAGTAGGTAATGTGAAAGACCTCCGTTTTTTCCCCCCCGGAGAGCCGCTGTCAGTCAGAGTAGACAATACTGACCTTGACGGACCAAGGATCTGATTCAGTATAAAGCAGCTTCATATGTGTTCAGATATCATGAAAGTCAGATCACAAGAGGGAGGGCAGGGAGGGATGCATGAGGGCTTAGTTCTCGTTGCCCTTTCTTACATGCCCAGGGAAAGGCTGATCGGCATTTTGGCGGTCAGAAAGCAATTTTTCTCCAGGCCGGTTTGGCTGGGATCCTGGGCATGGAACAGGGGTCACTGGGGGGGGGGGGCGGGCGGAGGTATTTTCGAATTTTCTGCACTGTGCAGGGGGTTGGACTGGATGACCCTGGAGGTCCCTTCCAACTCTGATTCTACGTGTACCTCTCCTAACCGATGGTTAACCACTGTATCCCAGCAGTTCGAAAGCAAGAAATGGCAAGTAGATAAATAGGTCCCGCTTCGGTGGGAAGGGAACTGCGTTCCGTGCGCCTCGGCATCTAGTCATGCCGGCCACCTGACCATGGAAACGTCTTCGGACAGCACTGGCTCTTCGGCTTGGAGATGAGCACCATCCCCTAGAGTTGGATTTGACTGCCTTTCGAGCAAGGGAAACTTTTACCTTTACTTTTTAAATAACTTCCTAGGCGAACAGATCCTCTTTATCTTCCCTTTCAGCATCTTTTTGGCTGTCTCCCTCTTCAAAGAGATTTGGCTGAAACAGGAGCCTGGAATCGTCCCTAACAGAAAGATGACAATGGGTGGAGGCGGGAGTCTAGGAAAACACAAAAGATAAGTCCGTGCATACTTCCCAAGAAGAAAAGACCATGGTTTCGCCGATTCCAAAAGATGGGACTGAATTGTAGTAAAATGTCAAAAACTCGGCGAATGCTGATATTTACTAGAAAGGTTTTAGGAGGCTCAGTGGGAAATGTCAAAAAGCGACTGAGCCACTTGATATTTGTGCCTGGGTCAGAGGAAACGCTCGGCGTAAATGGCGGCGATGAAGGCTGACCTCGGGGCATTTATTGCGAGCACGCATTCGGCTTTGAAATTTACTAGTAGATGTCAAGGGTTTCTGACATTTCCCTCTGGCCCCTCTTAAAAACTATCTGCTTTCTTTTGGGTGTCGACTGGTGGTGGGTTGGGAAACGTCAGGGCTTTAGGGCACATAAAGTTGCACAACTGCTCCCCTCTTTCGGTACTGTGCACGCTGCAATGGGTTTGCCTTCTGCCTCGTGCTTGCTACTAGATTGAGCCACAAAGAACACCCGCCAAGGGAAGACTGTCCACAATTCACAACAATATAGGCTCAAACCTGTATATTATGCCTTCTGCCTCGTGCTTGCTACTAGATCGAGCCACAAAACACCCGCCAAGGGAAGACTATCCACAATTCACAACAATATATGCTCAAAACTGTAGAATCATAGAATGCTAGAGTTGGAAGGGACCTTGCAGGTCATCTAGTCCAACCCCCTGCACTCTGCAGGAGCATAGCCGAAAGATGGTCGTCCAGCCTCCGCTTGAAAACGTCCAGCGAAGGAGCATCCACCACCTCCTGAGGCAGTCTGTTCCACTGCTCAACCACTCTGACAGTTAGAAAGTTTCTCCTGATATTCATCTGGTAACAACTCCCTTGTAATTTCCACCCATTAGATCTAGTTTTGCAATCCGGAGCAAGAGAGAATAAATCTGCTTCATCTTCTACATGACAGCCCTTCAGATACTTGAAGACTTGTATATTCCATTCACTGAAGTACAAAGTTGGGTTAGTGGACATAACCCAATAGAATGCATAGGCACATATCCAACAGAGTGCTCATGACAATTAAACATATTTTACAGAAAGAACATATTCAAAACCAACAGTTGGCTCCTCTGTAGTTCCATACATAGTGTCCATAGACCTCCAAACAGAAAGTAACTTTGGCAGAAGATGCCCACTATGGAAAGAATAACAGCCAGACACCCAGGGGTCATTTCAAGGGGGAAAGAGCAGGAACGGCGTTCCGGGAGCGACAAGCCCAGGAGTGGGCACATGTGGCTGCAATTGTAGTCATATCGCAGCTGCTTTTGCCCAGTTCCCTCAACCCCTGAGCAGTGGGTGTTGCCTTCTGACACACTTCCGGTGATGTCAGGGGGCGTGGCATACGCAAACACAAGTTATTCTAATAAGTTATGCTAATTTGCTCCTGCACCTCTTTTTCCTACTGAATTACCTCTGCGTATGCCTCTCCCAGGTATAAATCAGATGTTTCGATCATCGTCAACAGTTACTGAGCTGTGCCTACGTTATTTTGGAAATTGGATCATGACCATTAACCCAACTTTGTACTTCGATGAACGTAATATACAGTTCCGAGCATGTATTGTTGTGAGTTGTGGATGGTCTTAAGAACATAAGAGAAGCCAGTGTTGGATCAGGCCAGTGGCCCATCCAGTCCAACACTCTGTGTCACACAGTGGCCAAAAAGACCAGGGACCATCAGGAGGTCCACCAGTGGGGCCAGGACACTA
>NW_015176114.1:7561-8622 GCF_001447785.1 Gekko japonicus | reverse complement strand
CGACCACTTGTCTGAAATTTCTTCAGCCTCGCCTTGCTAAGACAATACGTAGCCAGAAAGAATGCCCCTTCTTAAATCTTTCACGGGAGAACAAGATTTGAGTTCAGTAGCACTTGAAAGACGGACAAGATTTCCAGGGGGTGAGTTTTTGAGAGTCGACGCTCCCTTCGTCAGATAACAAGGGAACTTTGGCTCTGGGAAGCTTATACCTTGGAAATTTTGTTGGTCTTTTAGGTGTTATCAGACTCGAATTCTTGCTGACCAACACAGCTACCCATCTGAAGCAAAATAACAAAAGTTTGAGTCTAGGGGCACCCTTAAGACCACCAAAGTGTAATTGTGGGTATAAGCTTTTGTGTTGGTCTTAAAGGTGTCACTGGACCCAAACTTTGTTCCGCCTGAAACCGGTTCACATAAAGAAACCATCTGAAAGCAGCAGTCAATCGCAATGTTCCCTCTGCCGAGTTTTGTGAGCAAAAATGCTACTTTGTGAGCTCCTGGCATTAAAGTTGTGAGCGAGCGATTTGGCTGCTGCATAAATTAGTTTGCTCTGGCGCCATCCTTCCTGAGCTAAGACAAAAAGGTGTGAGCCAGAGGCTAAAAAACCTGTGAGCTAGCTCACACTCACTCAGCTTAGACGGAACACTGATCCAGAGTACTAAGTAATTGTGTGAACTGGCAATTTGGTTGCTTTGGGGAAATGAAACTGCATCCTATTCTAGATGCTACCAAAAATGGCTTCCCCTACGCTTGTTCTTTTCCTACTAAGTGTAATTTAAAAAAAATAAAAATAAAATTGGGGCTTAAGTTGTATTTAATTTTTCCTCCAAGTTATTTTGCCTGCTGAGAGCTGAAACTTGAACTAAAGGAGAAGGAGAAGAAGAAGAGATTGGATTTATACCCCGTCCTTCACTCGAAGTCCCAGAGCGGCTTACAAACGCCTTCCCCTTCTTCTCCCCACAACAGACACCCTGTGAGGCAGGTGAGGCTGAGAGAGCTCTGCGAGAACTGCTCCTGAGAGAACATCTCTGAGAGAACTTGTGTCTGACCCAAGGCCGCCC
>NW_015176114.1:0-6816 GCF_001447785.1 Gekko japonicus | reverse complement strand
GAGGTAAAAGAAGAAGAAGAAGAGATTGGATTTATACCCCACCCTTCACTACCCAAAGGTGTCTCAGAGCGGCTTGCAAACTCCTTTCCCTTCCCCTCCCCACAACAGACACCCTGTGAGGTAAAAGAAGAAGAAGAAGAGATTGGATTTATACCCCGCCCTTCACTACCCAAATGGCCAACTGTCCCCAGTTCGAATCCTCCCAAACACACCTTGCAGGAGAAGGCAATGCCGCGCTTTCATGCGAAACCTTTAAAAATAAGTTTTTAATCTGACATATTCTACATTCCTTGTGTATGGCTAAGATGGGAAAGGTGAGGCTCGGGCGTGGGGCCCTCCTCGCCTCCCTCGTGGTACGGTTTTGTCTTCAGCATGATGGAATCGCGCCACTGTTCATAGACAAGGGTGTAAGTCTCTGCCCTCTTGATGGAGAAGCGGTACAGGCGGTCGGAGAGGAGGTTGTGGATCTCGCAGGTGTCCGAGGCGACGGCCATCACCCCGCAGTGGACCTTCTCTTGCGGCGCCCGGGGCTCCAACAACTTGAAATGGAGTTCGTATTGTTCCAGCTGAGGCTGCTGGGTGCTGACGAACCACTTGAGGGACACCCAGTCCTCGTGGGCCACCGACTCCTTCCGGTCGAACATCACCGGCATTTTCGTGACCAGGACGAGCTTGATGTGCGGGATCTTGGTGACCCCGACTTCGGAGACGAGGCGATGCTTGACGTACAGCTTCCCGGGCACCAGCATCGCCAGGAAGCCGTCCATCTGGTCGGACAGGTCCGACAACCGTCGTCGGATGACGTCCCAGCCGGAGAGGAACGCCGCCATGTCGTAGGTCTCCAGGAAGTGGACCAGCTCGTCCCGGCCTCTCTCCAACCGTTCCAAGAGTTCCGAAAGCAGCAGCAGCTGGATTTTGGTTTGGATGGTCCCCACTTTCTTCATCCTCTGGAACCGCCAGGGGTCTATCAGCTGGAACATGGTGGTGGGGAGCATTAGATGGTTCTGATCTCCCAGGGCCAGGTGCTTGGGCAGGATTTCGATGTAGTAGGAACACTTCCGTAGCAGCTCGATCCTCCTGTGGTGGCGTTTGAGCAGGTGGGGGCTCAGGTCGGAGCGCAGGAACTCCAGGACCATGTTCTTCCTCTCCACGTACATGCGCCAGGCTTCGTTCTCCTGTTCCTCGCCGCCGTAGAGCACGGTCTGGAGGCCGGTCCCCGCCTTGTTCAGGTAGACGTCGATCGTTGCAATGTTCATCACGCCTGGACTGGAAGGCAACAGGGGCAGAAGCAAAACCGAAAGGGAAGCCGGTCAGTTACGAGTACGGGTTTGGTGCCACTTTTCCAGAGGTGCGTAAATCGAGTTTCCGGACGCAAAAGTGAAACCCAGTGGCCAGAATTCAGTTACTTAAAACCACCGTTGTACAGAATCCAGTAAAGGCCAAACAAAACACACAAATTCAACTCGTAGCCTTTCTCAACAGCTGTCTTCTAGAACAGTGGTGGCGAACCTATGGCACGGGGGCCAGAGGTGGCACTCAGAGCCCCTCTCTGTGGGCACGCGTGCCATCGCCCCAGCCAGGCCCAGGCCATCATTAAAGTATCGAATTCTCTGCCAAATAATTTTAAGTAAATGAAAGCATTTGGGATTGCTTTCCTTACTTTGTTTGGATCCTCTTAAGTTAATGTATGAGTTGTTTTTTCTAAAGTAAAACCTCAGTATTCAGGTTAAATTGCCGTGTTGGCACTTTGCGATAAATAAGTGGGTTTTGGGTCGCAGTTTGGGCACTCGGTCTCTAAAAGGTTCGCCATCACTGTTCTAGAATCATAGAATCACAGAGGTGGAAGGGGCCGTACAGGACATCTAGTCCAACCCCCTGCTCAATGTGGGATCAGCCTAGAGCATACCTGAAAGGTGTCGAGAGCCAGCTTGGTGTCGTGGTTGAGTGCGCGGACTCTAATCTGGGAGAACCGGGTTTGATTCCCCACTCCTCCACTTGCAGCTGCTGGTATGACCTTGGGTCAATCACAAGTTCTCTCAGAGCTGTTCTCTCAAGGTCAGTTCAGCCCCGCCTACCCCACTCCTCCACTTGCAGCTGCTGGTATGACCTTGGGTCAATCACAAGTTCTCTCAGAGCTGTTCTCTCAAGGTCAGTTCAGCCCCGCCTACCCCACTCCTCCACTTGCACCTGGCTGGATGACCTTGGGCAAGCCGTAGTTCTGATAAGAGATGTCCTTGAAAAAGAGCCGTTTCTGTCAAGAGCTCTCTCAGCCCCACCCACCTCACAGGGTGTGTGTTGTGGGGAGGGGAGGGGAAGGGAAAGAAGTATGTAAGCCGCTCTGAGACTCCTTCGGGTAGTGAAGGGCGGGGTATAAATCCAATCTCCTCTTATTTTTGTGTAGTGGGTTTGGTGCGCGGACTCTAATCTGGGAGAACCGGGTTTGAGTCCCCACTCCTCCACTTGCACCTGGCTGGATGACCTTGGGCAAGCCGTAGTTCTGATAAGAGATGTCCTTGAAAAAGAGCCGTTTCTGTCAAGAGCTCTCTCAGCCCCACCCACCTCACAGGGTGTGTGTTGTGGGGAGGGGGAGGGAAAGGAGTTTGTGAGCCGCTCTGAGACACCTTCGGCTACTGAAGGGCGGGGTATAAATCCAATCTCCTCTTCTTCTTCTTCACTGCCTGCCCCACATTCGTGCCCCTTTTCCAATAGCACTAGCCGGTGAACACATAAACACACACGAATGCACGAAGCTGTCATGTACTGTATCCGTCCATTGCCCCATTAGGTTCAATACTGTCCATTCAGACTGGCAGCCGCTTTCCCATCACCTACTACCCCTCTGATGGTGGGAATTGCCCCGGGGACCTTCTGCACGCCAAGCAGATGCTCTACCACTGAGCCGTGGCCCCTCCATGTACACCTGCATGCATTGCCTCATCGACTCTGGAGTGCTTGCAAGCAAATGAGTAGGAAGGAACGAAGAAGAGGAGAAGAAGAAGAGTTGGATTTATACCCCGCCCTTCACTCGGAGTGTCAGAGAGGCTTACAATCTCCTTTCCCTTCCTCTCTCCACAACAGACACCCTGTGAGGTAGGTGGGGCTGAGAGAGCTCTTGAGAGAACTGCTCGTGAGAGGACAGCTCTCAGAGAACTTGTGACTGACCCAAAGTCACACCAGCAGCTGCATGTGGAGGAGTGGGAAATCAAACCCGGTTCTCCCAGATTAGAGTCTGCGCTCCTAACCACTACACCAAACTGGCTCTCTAAGATGGGTAGCCACATTTGTCTGTAGCAGGAGAAGATGAGTCACTGCTCACTGCTTCTACTGAGGATGAACCGGACATGATGGTGTTTGGTCATTTAAAAATGCCACACGGCCTCGATCCTGATCGAGCCCACCCGTGACGCTGTCCTTCCCATGCCCTGGCAAGTGCCAAAACAGTGGGGTTGCCAACTTCCAGGTGGCAGCTGGAGATCTGGGATCACAACTGATCTCCAGGTGACAGAGATCAGTTCAGCTGGAGAAAACGGCCACTTTGGAAAGTGGACTCTGTGGCCTTATACCCCACTGAAACCCTCCCTTCCCCAAAGCCCGCCCTCCTCAGGCTTCTCCCCCCAAAATCTCCAGGTATTTCCCAACCTGGAGTTGGCAACCGTATGAAACAGCTACCAAAGAACTTGAAAAGGAACAGGGCAGGGAACATAACGTAAGAAAAGCCCTGAAGGATCAGACCACTGGGACCATCTAGTCTGTCATCCCTTCTCTCAGAGAGGCCAACCAGTTCCTCTGGAGGGCCAACAACAGGGCAGAGAGGCTGAGGCCTTCCTAAGAACATCAGAAGAGCCCTGCTGGATCAGACCAGAGGTCCCTCTAGTCCAGCCTCCTGTCTCACACTGTGGCCAACCAGTTCCTCTGGAGGGCCAACAACAGGGCAGAGAAGCCGAGGCCTTCCTAAGAACATCAGAAGAGCCCTGCTGGATCAGACCAGTGAGGGTCCATCTAGGCCAGCCTCCTGTCTCACACTGTGGCCAACCAGTTCCTCTGGAGGTCCAACAACAGGGCTCGGAGGCTGAGGCCTTCCCCTGATGTTGCCTCCTGGCTCTGGGATTTCGAGGTTTAGTGCCCCTGAATGTGGAGGTTCCCCTCAGCCACTATGGCTAGTAGCCACGGAAAGCAGGGAAACAAGGCCACACTGTGGGCCCGATCAGGATCGGGCCCCTGTGGCATTTTTAAATGACTTTAAAATGGTGGTGGCATCCCTCATCGTGTCTCGCTCAGCCCTGACTGTAACACCATTCCGGTTTATGTTCAAGGGACAGTGTGCGCCTTCTTGTGTGTTCCCAGTGACACAGAGGCACAGAGTATCTGCTTCAAAGTAAAACAGGTTTCCTCATTGGCGGCAGGTCTAAGAACAAAACGTCACAACCCAGCCTGCCAAATTCTATATGTCTGTCACACATTGAAGAAGATTGGATTTATACGCTGCCCTTCACTACCCAAGGGAGTCTCAGAGCGGCTTACAAATTCCTTTCCCTTCCCCTCCCCACAACAGACACCCTGTGAGGTAGGTGGGGCTGAGAGAGCTCTTTCAAGAACTGCTCGTAGAATCATTGAATCATAGAGTTGGAAGGGACCTCCAGGGTCATCTAGTCCAACCCCCTGCACAAGGCAGGAAAATCACAAATATCTCCTCACACAATCCCCAAGTGAGCGTCACGCTCAGAAGATGAAGAAGAAGAGGAGACTGAATTTATACCCTGCCCTTCACTACCCAAAGGTGTCTCAGAGTGGCTCACAAACTCCTTTTCCTTCCTCTCCCCACAACAGACACCCTGTGAGAAAGGTGGGGCTGAGAGAGCTCTGACAGAAACGGCTCTTTTTCAAGAACAGCTCTTATCAGAACTGTGGCTTGCCCAAGGTCATCCAGCCAGGTGCAAGTGGAGGAGTGGGGAATCACACCCGGTTCTCCCAGATTAGAGTCCGCGTACTTAACCACTACACCGAACTGGCTCCAAGATGACAAAAAGCCTCCAGGATCTCCAGCCAAACTGGCCTGGAGAACCATTGCTTCCTGTCCCCAAAGTGGCGATCGGCATTTGGCTGTCCGATGGCCATCGAGCCTCTGTTCGAAAACCTCCAAAGGAGAGCCCACCACCTCCCGAGGAAGCCTGTTCCACTGTTCCTAATGTTCAGCCGAAAACTCTTCTGATTTAATTTCATCCCGTTGGTTCTGGTCCGATCTCCTGGGGCCACAGAAAACCACTCTGCAGTGTTCCCTCTAAGCTGTGTTAGTGTGAGCCAGCTCGCAGTTTTTTAGACTCCGGCTCACGTATTTTTGTCTTCGCTCAGGAACGAGGGCTCCAGAACAAACTAATCTATGCAGCAGTCAAATCGCTCACTCACAACCTTAAGGCCAGGAGCTCACAAAGTAGAATTTTTTCACAAGATGCCACAGCTTAGAGGGAACATTGCAGTCTGCACCGTCCTCTGTATGACAGCCCTTCAAGTACTTGAAGATGGTTATCATATCACCTCTCAGTCGTCTCCTCTCCAGGCTAAACATACCCAGCTCCTTCAACCTTTCCTCATAGGACTTGGTCTCCAGACCTTTCACCATCTTCGTTGCCCTCATCTGGACACATTCCAGCTTGTCTATATCCTTCTTAAATTGTGGTGCCCCAAACTGAACACAAGACTCTAGGTGAGGTCTAACCAGAGCAGAGTAAAGCGATACCATCACTCTGCGTGATCTGGACGCTATACGTCTGTTGATACAGCCCCCAATCGCATTTGCCTTTTTAGCTACCGCATCACACTGCTGACGCATGTTCCGTGTATGGTCTACTAAGACCCCGAGATCCTTTCCGCACACACTACTGCCAAGACAAGTCTCCCCCATCCTATAATGGTGCATTTGATCTTTCCTACCAAAATGCAGAACTTTACGTTTATCCCCGTTGAGATTCATTTTATTTGTTTTGGCCCAGTTTTCCAGCCTGATAAGATCATCCTGTATCGTGACCAATGCTCCCTCTAAGCTGTGGAGTCTTGTGAGCAAAAATCCTACTTTGTGGGCTCCTGGCATTCAAGTTGTGAGCAGGCGATTTGGCTGCTGCCTAAATTAGTTTGCTCTGGAGCCCTCCTTCCTGAGCTGAGACAAAAATGTGTGAGCCGGAGGCTAAAAAACTGTGAGCTAGCTCAGACTAACTCAGCTTAGAGGGAACACTGATCGTGACTCTGTCTTCTACTGTATTTGCTACACTGTCAGAGAACAGCTCTGAGAGAACCGTGACTGGCCCAAGGTCACCCCAGCAGCTGCATGTGGAGAAGGAGTGGGGAATCAAACCCGGTTCTCCCAGAGTAGAGTCCGCGCTCCTAACCACTACATCAAACAGCAGGTGTTTGCCTCCTCACAACAACCCCCTGAAGTAGGCTAGATTGAACACTTGTGAATGGCACAAGGTCAACTGGCAAGCTTCCATGGTATTTCAGGGGTTCGAATCTGAGTCTCTCAGATCCTATTCAGACACTTGGGCCACATAAAGCCATGGTGAATGAAGTTGATCTGCCAGATCATCCCAGAGAGTTTAGCTATTTATACCGGCACGAGGGACAGAGGAATGTCCCTTTTACAATACCTAACGTAGGGCTCTTTCCAAGTTGACTTATGCACTGGATATACTGGCAGGCAGAGTAAACCACGGCTGAAATCGGTTAGCGCAAAACTATCTCGGTAAACCTTACGACATCGACGGTAAAGTAGGCCGTTATTATCACTCCATATGGTAGACAAGGAGCTGCAGTGGCTCAAGTGGT
>NW_015176113.1:71538-83747 GCF_001447785.1 Gekko japonicus | reverse complement strand
TTATGTTCTTATTTTCAGGGTTGCCATGCAGAGGCAGACCATGTCTGAATGTCCTGAAAACCCTTTGGGGTCACCATAAGCCGGCTGCAACTTGATGGCACTTTCCACCATTAGCCGATCAAGCTAAACTAAGGGGTTTTGCAGCTCAGGGACTTGCTTGGTTTGGACCATCGGGTGGGCCTACACCTGTTGTCATTGCCAGAGCCCAGGTCTGAGCTGAGCAAATGCTGTGGAGGTGCCCACACTGCAGGAGTGGTTTGGCCAAGCTTGCTTCTGGCTGCAGGGGGCCCACCGGAAATGTTGCCAGTAAGTTAAATGGGCAGTCTGCCCCCAGTGCACACAGCACGTCAGTTTGAGTATGGCCATCTTTTATGTACATTTAAATTGATACCTTTATCCTACACACAAAGGTTGATCATGTTTTCAGTAATGTAGGTTCTCAAACCTTGGGGGTGGGGGGAAATAGAACAAAGTTGGAGTCTGGGGGCACCTTTAAGAGACCAACAAAGTTTAATTCTGGGTATAAGCTTTCGTGTGCATGCACACTTTGAAGAATGGAAGAATCTGAAGAATCCAGAATGGAACTTTTTGGGTCTTAAAGGTGCCCCAGGAATCCAACTTTGGTCTTTTGCTTCAGACCAACATGGCTGACCTCCTGAATCTCTCTTGGGAAAAATGTTTTTGCGGCAGTGTATACTCTTGGAAGAATTACACAGTATTGAATGGGGAAGGGCTCCATGTTCTGAATACTTACTTGAGGTGAAGTCAGTTCCTGAAATTAAATAAACTGCAATTAAAGGATTCAGAAGTACTGGATTTTCAAATTGATCTTTGCAGGGTGAGAAGGGTGTTCCTTTTTCCATCGGTAATACTCATGATCACCACTGGATGGCAGCAAATGAACGGTGGATTGTATCGATAGGCTTATTCTCCCTAGTTTGGGAAATTGTATTGGATTAGGTGGCCCTGACTCAGCTCGAAGAGAGAACATCATCCCCCCCCCCTCAGACTGTGCCATCTGATTCGCTTAGTTGAGGAACTGGCTTCTGGTTCTGTTGGGAAAGAGAAAATATGGAGCCTGAGCTATTCCTATTGAGGAATAGTCTATATGTTAGAGGATGAAGTAGTAGCAGACAGCAAAGCATCAATGTCTGGGGGGGTTTCAGCCCTGAGTTCCTCCTGTTGCACAGCAACACGACGGAGCCAATCTAGGGTGAGGAACTGGAAAGAAGAGCCAATCTAGGGTGAGGAACTGGAAAGAAGAGCCTGTGACTCTGCTCTGAGGGCTCGGAAAAGTATCAGTTGTATACAAAAGGGAATATTGAGCATGTTTCTGATGCTCTAAACTAGAGATCCCCAACGTGGCACCTGTGGGCACCATGGAACCCACTGACACCTTTTGTGGTGTTCACCAGGTGTTTTTAGAAAGTGGGTGAGGCCAGTTGGGGCTTCTGCCAAGCAAGCCTTCTGATTGGCCACTGGAGATTTGATTGCCTTCCCTTCTATGACAGGAGCCTGCCACCCCGGGCAGGAATCGGGGGGGGGTTATTATACCGTATGGGGATGGTCCCCATAGGGTATAATTGAGCCGAATAAATTCGGCAATACCGATAATTCCCGAATCCTAGTCTCATACTGATACTGGAATTTGGGAATATCAGCAAATACTGATATTTTTCAGGTTTGGTATATCTGAACCCGAAAAATACTGAATTTTGGTGCCAACCCTAATGGCAGCAGCTGCCACCACCGCACAAGAGCCTTCATTGTGTGATTGAAGGTGAGCTGGGGCAACCATCCTGTAGCTGGCTCCACCTCCTGCAGCAGCCATTTCATGCTTTATGCCAAAGGTGCTCAAAAAGGTTGAGGACTTCTGCCCTAAAATGATCATACAGGTTTCTTCTGGGCTGTTGTAGCAGATTTCTACATAGTATGAGGTCAAGACTCCCGGGTCCACGGGACCCTAAGCTTTATTGTAGCGGCAAGGATGTGTATTGCAGCAAAATGGAAAGCAAAACAAGCTCCCACGATGGAAAACTGGCTAACAAAAATCTGGGATATTTTTATAATGGAAAAGATCGCAGAAAATATAAAACACTCAGATGACACAACCCAACAATACTACTCATATGCGAAATGGGAACCATTTATTGAATATGTTACAGCATCTGACATTCAGCCACATAATCCGATCTACCTTAAACTAATCTATATATAAGAAACACATAACTACCACCACCACGTACCAGTCAAATGGGTTAAACAAATACTTAAGCGATACCACACACAAACTTGGAAGCCACAAGGAATCTAATGACAGATTGTAAGATCTAACATAGTAATGCAAATATAATAACGCATTATGTCAAATTACCCTGTTTGTAAACTGCACTGCTATCACTTCATTCTTGTATATTTTGTTGAAATACTAATAAAAATTATTATATTAAAAAAGACTCCCAGGTCCCAAATTATAGCCTTTAGTAGGAGGTTGCCTTGTTTTCTTCCCAAGTGGAGGTAGCGTACAGGCAGGGAGGACGGGCAGCCCAGATCTCTGCTGCTTTGTGGTGCCCCCTTATAGGTGGCAAGTAGGAGTACTGCAGCCTTCAGACTAGCAAGATCAGGGGACCAAAAAAGCCATAAAAGACCCAGTGTGGCCGTATAGAACTCAGAAATCTGGCCTGCTTTCTTAACCTGAATATGCCATTGCATGCTGGATACTGTGCTTCAGCTTATGTGTCAGAGTCTAGGTGCAGGCCAAGTCAGAGTCGAGATTCAGTCCAGAGGTCAGGTACCAGAGAGCAGAGTTCAATTCAGAGCATGATCCAGGACGCAAGGTCTAGGAGTCCAAGGTCCCATACAGGAGCAAGTAGGTCCAATATCCAAGTCCAAAGCTGGTCCAAATGTCACTGGAGCGAAGCAGAGTCTGGAGCGGAATCAGGAGCCATGGTCGCAGAGTCCACCGCATGGTGACATGGTTGCTTCCACACCGAGCAGTCTCCCTTGACTGGCTTTTATAGGCATCTGTTGCAAGGTCTTTCTTGCAGCCAACTGCTTGGGAGTAACCCTGCAGCTACTCATCATCAGCAAACAGCTGCCGTCGGGCCGGGAGACCTGCCCTTTGTCTTCTCTCCTGGAGCTCTATTCTAAGCCTTCGTCTCCAGCACTCAAAGGGTGTGGATGAAACTGGAGGGCTGGTAACAACCACCTGAGTTTCATCTGTTGGAACCCAGCTGGATGGTGCTGGTGGCGCCGCATCAGCTGCCAGCTGTGAACTCTTACAAGCCTGCAGTTCATCTTCTTGCTTGTGGCTTCTGCTACTTCAGAGCTGACTACACAAGGTCAGTGGTTCAGTAGCAAATATGTACTTGTTGCGTCCACGATACTGCTGCTTCTCCCCGCTGATTTTATAGCCAAGTCTTAACAAGCTACACTCCCAATTCATTCCTTGGCAGTCATCCTGAAACGACTCATCCATCTTGTCAGTTGACAGGTGACAACAGGCTTTGAGTCTCACGCTCCTCCTCCTTTCCTGCAATTCTGTGCATTTGAGGTTCTCAGGAAAGTAGAAACATTCACTTACATGTTCATGCATTCATGCGTCTCCCTTCTCCCACTTCTGCTCTGCAAATGAGATGATTTCCCCATGAAGCCCTTTGCAGACTGGGTCCAACATATCTACAGGACCGTCTCTCCTGGTATGTCCCCCAAAGAGCGTTACGCTCAATGGATCAAAATCTTCTGGTGATCCCTGGCCCAAAAGATATGTGGTTAGCCTCAACCAGAGCCTTCTCAGCTCTGGCACCAGTCTGGTGGAACACTCTCCCAATTAAGATCTGGGCCCTGCAGGACCTAATGCAGTTCCAGAGGGCCTACAAAAGGGTATGTTCCATCAGGCCTATGGTTGAGGCAGTGGCAATTCCATCCGTGTTGGTCTCCCCGTTTTGTTGCTTTGTTTTTGACTGTCTGTTAAGACATACCATCTTAACATCCACGGACACAGGTTTTTTTTAAAGAATATTTTAACTAAGTTTTCAACATGTAACAAAACAGCATAAGTGATAAACAATTTAAGAAACAATTTAAGAGTCAGTAATAAAGAAAGATAGAATCAATGTATAAAAAACCATCAAGATTAACCAACTTTCAAGGTAAACTTTTACGTATAATTGATTATTTCATAATAGCGGTATGGAATATGAGATCTCGCAACTGAGCTATGACTAAATGATGCTTCAAGAAAAGGAAGCCATTTAAGCATTATATTTGAATCGCCTTGAGAGCTGTCATGTTAATATTATCTGCGATTCTGTCCATTGCAAATGTCTCCCATACTTTGGCATACCATAGAATCTTCGTCGTGGTCTCTGTGCAGTCCCCCACATGGGTTGGGCACCTGCGCACGACCTCGACCGGAGAAACTTCCAGAGCTTGCATCAGAAATCCTTTTTGGCGGGCTCTCTTCCCGCCCTGGGGAGCAAGCACGCACTGCGCATGCCTGGAGCGGGGGAGAGAGCCGCCTCTTACTCTGTTCCTTTTTGACTGCCTTCGTGTTCACACCTCACTAACGCTACTCTTCGATTTTCCTCAGCTGAGTATTTCAACCTTCTTTGGTTCTCTCCTTCGTTCTTATTTCATTCTTCTTTTTTCATCTTCTGTTTAATCTCTAAAAAAAGAAGAAGGAAACTTTAACTGTTTTTCCTCACTTTCTTTCTTGTCCGCCCCCTCTCCTTTGTGTGGGTGGGGTGGCGTTTGTATAGGAAAGACAACGTTTTTTAAGATGTGTCATGGTTGGCCAGCTAAAATCCCATCTAATGATGGTCACGATCTTTGTTTATTGTGTTTGGGTGAAGCCCATCAGGTTGACTCCTGTCCCCACTGTGCCAACTTTACCCGTCAGGCCAGAAGAAACAGAGCATCCAGGGTTCGTGCTGTTCTTCTGGAAGCTGCTTTGTGCCCGAACATGTCTTCAGCTGCTTCTCAGTCTTTGCTTCACCAGAAGCAGGCAGAAAAAAAACTACTGAAGCATAAGTCGAAAAAGCATGACAGTAAATTGGCGTCAAAATCGAAATTGAAACCTTCGGCATTGACTTCGGCCCCGAAGCTAGATCCCGTGCTGATTTCTGGTCTATCGACCTCTACTCTGGGGGTGTCTTCATGTCCTCAAAAGGCCAATCTACAGCCTCCAACACCAATGCCTACTTTGTCTTCGCCCTCCAGCCGTATCCCGCTGGGCCAATCCTTGAGATCGCCTCGCCGGCCTTGTCTTGCTGTGAGTCTCAATCTCCTTCCTGTCACTCCCACATGCCTATCCACAATTTGGACGATGGAGCATTTTTTCAGGGGTCGATCAAGATCTAGGTCTCATTATGACTGCAGACAGCATGATTGCTGCGCCTCGCCTTCATCTGATTATCAGTCGTGGTCCCCTGATGTCCGCTACCAGAGGCTGTACTATCCTCATTCTTACTCCAGGTCTTCTACGCCTTGCCAAGATCGTTATGATCGACTCTGCCATCCTGAATGTGCCGAATGCTGACAAGTTCCTGCATACTCTAGATGTTCACAATCTGTTGCATCTGTTCATTCTCTGGCACTTGATCAGCCTCCAGAGCTCTCAAAGTCTATGGATGCCCTGAAGAGTTCTCCCTTAGAACCTCAGTACCATCCACCTGCTGATGACCAGACGCCTATTGATGTCTCTCAACCGTTGTGATCACCTTCTCCTTTGTCTCTATCAGACCACTCGGACTCCAGTGATCTTGACCCCAATGTTATATGCATCGATGATGAGCCTCATCGCTCGGGCTCTCTCCTACCGAAGGCCCGAAGGCCTACTTGGAGCTTGTGACGAGAATTGCTACTGCTCTCCAGGTCCAAGGCTCCACTGAGATGCCCACAATGACTGATGTGGTTCACAAACTCGTTCAGGATGACTTGCCACCGTCTACAGTCCTGCCTCTGCTTCCTGTACACCTCTCAGCTCTCAAAGAATCGTGGGATCACCCTGCTTCTGTTCCCCCAATCTCGAAGCATTATGAGGGTCTGTATAAGATTCAAGAGTCCTCTGGGAAGTTCCTTTTTACTCAACCTCCACCAAATTCAATGGTTGTGCACTCCTCTTCGAAGTCTAAACAACCAGTCTGGCAATCCACTCCACCCGATCGCGAGGGCCGCAAGGTCGGTGTTATTGCCAAGGAAATGTATTCGGTGGCTTCTATGAATATAAGAACTGATACCTATTTATCATACCTTTCAGCCTATGCCTTTAATGTTGCTACAGCCATGCGTCCCATTGTAGAATCGCTCCCAGAGGAGCTCTGCCTTCCTTTTTCAGGAGCTTTATCCAAGATTTTACGATCTCTAAGCAGCAGATCAATTCTATTCGTCATGCGGTCACCTGTTCTTCTAAGGTCCTGGTCTCTTCCGTTGCTCTCCGTTGTCACGCTTGGCTTCAGAGCACCTCTCTTCAACCAGATGTTAAATTCCGGATTGAAGACCTCCCTTTCGATGGAGAGGGACCCTTCCACTCTACCACCAACAATGCTTTGAAAGCTGTTGATGATAGCCGAAAGCAGGCTCGAAACCTTGGAGTCTCTACCTCCACACCTCGACCCCGATACCGGTCCTGGGGACCTTACTATAATAAGCGCCAGCAGTCTCCTGCCTCCACCTCTCGATGGAGAAAGAGGCCTTATGATTCCTGCCAGTCTCATTGACTGCCTCAGCAGGCCCCTAGGAAGCCCCAGCAACCAAAGCAGTCCATTTGACCACTTTGATTGCCTGCCGTCGCCTCTCTCCTTCACCCCTCCCATTCAGACCCGACTCTTCCCCTTCCTTCTGACCTGGGAAGAAATTTCCACCGACCCCTGGGTCCTCACCATCGTATGGGTTGTGTACACCATAGAGTTTGTTTCACCTCCCATCCTCCCTCACTTTGTCGTAACATCTCCCGATACCTCACTCTCCCTGGAGATTTCAGCCCTCCTAGACAAGGGTGCCATTGAGATCGTCCTGGAGGCTTCTACTCCACCCGAGTAGAACCTAAAGCTTCTACTCCAAGTATTTCCTAGTTCCAAAAAGAGACAGCGGCTTGTGGGCCATCATGGATCTTCAAGATCTAAAGCAATACGTTCGATGCCACAAGTTTTGAATGGTGACTCTGCAATCCATTCTTCCTTTTCTTCCCAAGTCTGGCTGGCTAGCTAGCATCCATAGATCTCCGGGACGCATATTTTCATGTTACCATCTGCCCCCAACATCAGAAATTCCTACATTTCGCTGTGGGAAACACACATTACCAGTATCGAGTCCTCCCGTTCAGACTTTCCACCGCCCCAAGGGTTTTTACGAAACTGATGGTGGCTGTGGCGGCGGACCTTCATCGTCAAGGGATTTCCTTTTATCCCTTTCTTCACATGTGGAAGGGAACTCTGTTTTATTTCTTCCCACCCTTCCCTCTGATCTCCCGTGTCATTCAGAATATTGTGGCCAATGCCATCTCCTGCATTCTCATCATGCCCTGGTGGCTGCACCAAGTATGGTTTCCGCACCTTCTCCATCTCTCCCAATGGAGGTTCCAGCCCCTGCCTCTTGTCTCCGATCTCCTTTCTTGGGATCAAGGCAGGATCCTGCACCCCAATCCGGCCTCCTTCTAACTGACTGCTTGGAAGATCCTGCCCTAGATTTCCCACCAGAAGTGTCTGACATCCTCCTTAATTCGAGGAAGCCCTCTACCTGCACCGCTTACCGCTCAAAGTGGAAGAGGTTTCAATCTTATGCCTCTCGCCATGCCTTTGATCCAATCCAGGCGTCTCTGTGCAAGATCTTTTCCTATGTTGTCTCCCTGAAGGGATTTGGCCTCACTTACTCCTCCTTACAGGTCTACTTGGCGACCATCTCCGCATACCATCCCTTGATAAAGGGCTCTACAGTGTTTTTGCACTGTCTCACTAAGTCCTTCCTTAAAGGTCTTCTTCGGCTGTGTCCCCCGCGGAAGCCCCTTGTACCTTTGTGGAGTCTCTCACTCATCCTGACTCAACTCATGACTAAGCTGTTTGAACCCATGGCTTCCATAGATCTTCAGTTACTCTCATGGAAGATGGCCTTCCGGATTGCAATTATGACTGCTCGTTGGGTAGGGGAATGCTGCCTTTCAAGCTGATCCCCCCACTCCAGGCATGCGCAGAGAGCCCGCCAAAAAGGATTTCTGAGGCAAGCTCTGGAAGTTTCTCCAGTCGAGGTCATGTGCAGGCGCCCAACCCATGTGTGGTACTGCACAGGCGACCACTCAAAGATAATCAGTTACAGGTAAGCAACCTGTTTTTCATTTGAAGTGGGCCAGGGTTAACAAAAGACAGTGGAATCACAGTTACAATGGATGTGTTTTCCGAGATCCTTTAAGAGTTCTGGATGCAATATAGACAGATTGACTGACAGTGGGCCAGCGGGAGAAAAGACCCCCTGTACGATTACTGTAATATCATGGAATGTCATGGGCTGGGCCGCTAGATCCAAGGAACCTGATGCTAAGAATTTTATGATGAAATTTGATGTTGTTACAAGAGACATGGTGCTTGGATAACTTGGCCCTAGAGGGATACAACTCAATGTGAGGCAGGGCAAAGGGAGGATTAGGAATTTTGGTATCCACAGCCTCGAAATTTAAGATTATACAACCCCCCTCACATGATCGAATTGCGATGTCCTTGATTTTGAAAACAATCAATTCTTTAACAATGAATGTATCTATCCCTCCTACTAAAACCAAAGCCCAAATAGAACAGGTTTGGAAAGATTTGGAAATTTGTATTTATCAATTAATTAGAATGTTTCCGACTACATACATAATAGTGGGAGGGGATTTCAGTGCCAGATTGGGAAGGGACGATAAGGCCTTGTTTAAGAGATATGATGTTTGCCTTCCAAGTTTAGAAGCCCCTTATTTGTCCCATGCAAGACTATCTAAGGATCTGAAAAGTAACTATGCAGGACTTTTACTAGCACCAATGGCTAGTGTGTTGAATTTAAGAATCTTAAATGGCTCTCATGCAAATGATCATCCTGAGGAGTACACCTATTGGTCTGGAGTAAGGTTAAGCGTAATTAATTATATGATTATCTTAGGAAATTTAGTTCCATCCATTGAATCATTTGAGGTGGCCACATATTGTGGCCGTGATGACGTTGCCCTTACTCTGGCCTCGTTAATTCCCAGCCTGAACCCACAAATTGAGTATCGTTTTAAGGGAAATATTGAATGTGGGGGGAAAAACATGTTAAAATACGATGGGATGATTAAAAAAAAGGAAAATTTATGCAGGAATTTCTAAGGCAAAAACATATAACAAGCTTAGCAAGAGGCATTATACTCTCAGAGGAAGGGGAAGAGATTATAAAATCATATGAAAATCTTATGCAACACTTGAAGTATAATCTCTTTTGAGAGAAGATTCACAAAGTTGTGTCAAACCATGCACTGCCATCTTACTGATCAGGTTTAAATTTTTGTTATAAACTGTTGCTGTAAATTGGGTTTTAATGATTAATTAATTTATTGTTTTAATATTGTTGTCGGTACCTGTTGTTAGCCACCCTGAGCCCCGCTGCCCAGGGGAGGGCGGGCAATAAGCCGAAGATAACAAATAAATGAAGTAGGGGCAGTTTCTCCTAACAGATTGAAACCCGCACCTGAAGGATGCCTTGGGTAAGGGGTACTGTCTCCCCAAATATTATCGCAGAAAGATGTTATAGCTGAATCCAGTGGAAACAAGAAAGAAAGAAAAAAAACCTGAATAGCAATGAGAACAGCGAGAATAAACTTTTAAAAACCCAACTAAAATGAACTGAGAACTGAATCTAATTTCTGTGTGCTTTGTGAATGCTTATTCATGTCGGACCAAGCAAAATAGAAGTCCAATGGCACCTTAAAGATGAATTCCCGCATGGGCTTTTGTGGCTCAGAACAAAAACACAGGCAGGAATAAATGCTGTCAGTCTTTAAGGTGAAACTCCAAAAACTGGATCTGTGATAAAAATAATGAAGAGTCAATAAAGATAAGTTGCAAAAACATTTACTGAAGTATTTCTGTCGTTCGCAGTTATTAGTCATCATGGAACGTTTCCAGCAAGCGTTGATAAGTAGTATTTGATAAGAATTGGGATTGCTACACGCTCAGATAAAGTATACATTGCGAAACGAATGTTCACATTGCGCAGTATTCGTTAGCGTGTGAGTGATGACAGAAGGATATTCCTTACAGAACTACAGAAATACTTCAGTAAATGTTTTTGCAACTTATCTTTATTGACGCTTCGTTATTTTTATCATGTATATTGTTTTTGGAGTTCCACCTCTTCCCGTGATCTCTCATTTTGGCTTCTAGTCTTTAAGGTGACACTGGACTTCTGTTTTGTTTTGCTACTGCAGACTAACATGGCTACTCTTCTGGAACAATTTAGGGTTGCCACCTTTTTAATCACCCTTGAGCCTTTGGTAGCTGCAAGATACACGGAAATGCAGTATACAAAGCCAGTTTGATGTAGTGGGGAAGATTTAAGAGCGTGGACTCTAATCTGGGAGAACCGGGTCTGATTCCCCACTCCTCCACATGCAGCTGCTGATGTGACCTTGGCTCAGTCACAAGTTCTCTCAGAGCTGTTCTCTCAGGAGCAGTCCTCGAAAGAGCTCTCTCAGCCCCACCTACCTCCCAGGGCATCTGTTGTGGGGAGGGGAAGGGAAAGGGATTGTAAACCGCTCTGAGACTCCTTGGGGTAGTGAAGGGCAGGGTATAAATCCAATCTCCTCCTCCTCCTTCCTTCCATTTCTATATGTTAGACTTTTCTCTTCTCCGGAGCGGGGACACCCTAAAATGAGGGCAACTCCTAGAATTAGAAGCAAAGAAGAGAAGAGATTGGATTCATACCCCGCCCCTCACTACCCAAAGGAGTCTCGGAGCAGCTTACAAACTCCTTCCCTTCCCTTCCCCTCCCTACAACACACACCCTGTGAGGTAGAAGAAGAAGAAGAGATTGGATTTATACCCCGCCCTTCACTACCCAAAGGTGTCTCAGAGCGGCTTACAAACTCCTTTCCCTTCCCCTCCCCACAACAGACACCCTGTGAGGTAAAAGAAGAAGAAGAAGAATAGATTGGATTTATACCCCATGGCCCTTCACTACCCAAAGGTGTCTTGGAGTGGCTTACAAACTCCTTCCCCTTCCCCTCCCCACAACAGACACCCTGTGAGGTAAAAGAAGAAGAAGAAGAATAGATTGGATTTATACCCCATGGCCCTTCACTACCCAAAGGTGTCTTGGAGTGGCTTCCAAACTCCTTTCCCTTCCCCTCCCCACAACAGACACCCTGTGAGGTAAGGTGGGGCTGAGAGAACTCTGAGACGAACTGCTCTTTTTTCAAGATCAGCTCTTATCAGAACTATGGCTTGCCCAAGGTCATCCAGCCAGGTGCAAGTGGAGGAATGGAGAATCAAACCCGGTTCTCCCAGGTTAGAGTCCGCGCACTTAACCACTACACCAAGCTAGCACTGACAGAGCACGTGAGAGCACGAACAAGGTTCAAGTCCAGTAGCACCTCGGAGACCAAACAAGTTTTTAAGGTATAAACTTTCGAGAGTCAAAAGCGCCTTTCGTCTTGAAACTTGCACCCAGAAAATCCCGTTGGTCTTTAACGCGCTCCTCTACTGCAGAGTGACATGGCTGTTCTCTGAAACGGTCGTCTTGACTTTCACCTTGACCTCCCCTCCCCTCCCCTCCCCTCCACAGCATCCTTAGCCATTCTCTGTGGCCTGACGTGGTCGTCAGAGGAGAAGAGCGATTGCCCAGCGCCGGTTCCGGCTCTGATCCAGTGTGAAATCCACGTCACGGCAAACACTTTGGCCGTAAAAGCGACCACGCCTTACTTATACCTCTGCAGCGATTCGCCGTGTCCCACTGACCGGGCAGATGTCGACTCATCCCACGGCATTTTCCGCGGCATCTTCATCAGGTCAGACGTCACTCTTCTGCCCGACGGCCGTCTGATCCTGGTTGCTGTTTATGTAGGGAAGCGTTTCGTTTTTGTAGGAACAGGACCCATACTGGGGGGAATAAGCACGTCGTAGGAATTCTCTTTGCGCTGCTGGTTCTAGCAGTGCCTTTTGGCCTGCGGAGAGAGGGGGCGGGGGGGGGGAGAGAGATCTGCACGACTG
>NW_015176113.1:65059-71441 GCF_001447785.1 Gekko japonicus | reverse complement strand
AAGGGAAAGGGATTGTAAACCACTCTGAGACTCCTTGGGGTAGTGAAGGGCAGGGTATAAATCCAATCTCCTCCTCCTCCTTCCTTCCATTTCTATATGTCAGACTTTTCTCTTCTAAAGACGTTGGAGCGGGGACACCCTAAAATGAGGGCAACTCCTAGAATTAGAAGCGAAGAAGAGAAGAGATTGGATTTATACCCCGCCCTTCACTACCCAAAGGAGTCTCGGAGCAGCTTACAAACTCTTTTCCCTTCCCTTCCCTTCCCCTCCCCACAACACAAACTCTGTGAGGTAGAAGAAGAAGAAGAGATTGGATTTATACCCCGCCCTTCACTACCCAAAGGTGTCTCAGAGCGGCTTACAAACTCCTTTCCCTTCCCCTCCCCACAACAGACACCCTGTGAGGTAGAAGAAGAAGAAGAGATTGGATTTATACCCCACCCTTCACTACCCAAAGGTGTCTCAGAGCGGCTGACAAACTCCTTTCCCCTCCCCTCCCCACAACAGACACCCTGTGAGGTAAGGTGGGACTGAGAGAGCTCTGACACAAACTGTTCTTTTTTCAAGATCAGCTCTGACAGAACTATGGCTTGCCCAAGGTCATCCAGCAGGTGCAAGTAGAGGAGTGGGGAATCAAACCCGTTTCTCCCAGATTAGAGTCCGCGCACTTAACCACTACACCAAGCTGGCACTGACAGAGCACATGAGAGCATGAACAAGGTTCAAGTCCTGAAACTTGCACCCAGAAAATCTCGTTGGTCTTTAACGCGCTCCTCTACTGCAGAGTGACATGGCTGTTCTCTGAAACGGTCGTCTTGACTTTCACTTTGACCTTCCCTCCCCTCCCCTCCACAGCATCCTTAGCCATTCTCTGTGGCCTGACGTGGTCGTCAGAGGAGAAGAGCGATTGCCCAGCGCCGGTTCCGGCTCTGATCCAGTGTGAAATCCACGTCACGGCAAACACTTTGGCCGTAAAAGCGACCACGCCTTACTTATACCTCTGCAGCGATTCGGTGTGTTCCACTGACCGGGCAGATGTCGACTCATCCCACAGCATTTTCCGTGGCATCTTCATCAGGTTAGACGTCACTCTTCTGCCCGACGGCCGTCTGATCCTGGTTGCTGTTTATGTAGGGAAGCGTTTCATTTTTGTAGGAACGGGACCCATACTGGGGGGAATAAGCGCATTGTAGGAATTCTCTTTGCGCTGCTGGTTCTAGCAGTGTCTTTTGGCCTGCGGAGGGGGGCGGGGGGGGGGGAGAGAGATCTGCACGACTGAATGTGAAATCCGTTCATCCTGGATATCAAAGCTTCTCCCCCCCTCTGTCTTTTAAAAAAGTATTATTCGCGTCTGAGAGGCATCACAAGATCCATCTAGTAAACAGCCTACTTTGTTCCTTCTTAGATTTTTTCCCCCTTCTTCATATTTATCTTCTGATCCGAAGCAACATCTGGTGAGCGCCATTGGGGAAAAGAGATTAGGGATTATGGAGGAAAAAAAAAACAGAAGGATGTGCCTTTCTCCCCCATTCTCTGCCACTCTGAATCTGAAGCTAGAGCCGAAGCGATATCCAGCAAGTTTACGTTGTGTTTCCTTGAGTTGCATTCACCGTTGGTGGCCCCGCTGGCTTACCCCACCCCACAGGCCACTGACCCACAGGAGTTGATCGGCACCAGTTGTATATATGAAGCTGCCGTATACTGAATCAGACCAATAGTCCCATCAGAGTCAGTGTTGTCTACTCAGGGTGGCAGCAGCTGTCTGGGGTCTCAGGCGGAGGTCTTTCACATCATGTCCTTTTTAACTGGAGTTCGCTGGGAATTGAACCTGGGACCTTCTGCGTGCCAAGTAGATGCTCTACCACTGAGCCACGGCCCTTCCCCATAAGAAGCTGCCTTATACTGAATCAGACCATTGGTCTATCGCTGTCCGTACTACCTACTCAGACTGGTAGCAGCTCTCCAGGGTCCCAGGCAAAGAGGTCTTGAACTTAAGCCAGTTTGGTGTAGTGGTTAGGAGCGTGGACTCTCATCTGGGAGAACCGGGTTTGATTTCCCCACTCCTCCACATGCAGCTGCTGGTGTGACCTTGGGTCAGTCATAGGTTTTCTCATGAGCAGTTCTCTCACGGGAAGTTCTCAAGAGAGCTCTCTCAGCCCCACCTACTTCACAAGGTGTCTGTTGTGGGGAGGGGGAGGGAAAGGAGATTGTAAGCCACTTTGAGACTCCTTCGGGTAGTGTAGGGCGGGGTATAAATCCAATCTCCTCCTCCTCCTGGTTGTTTTAACTGGAGGTACCAGTGACTGAACCTGGGACCTTCTGCTTGCCAAGCAGATGCTCTGCCATCGAACCACTGTTATTCCCTACAGTGAAATGGTTGGGTGTTTGGATCAGCTGACGGTATCCATCAGGGCTTTTTTGGTAGAAAAAGCCCAGCAGGAACTCATTAGCACAACAGGCCACACCCAACAGCAGAAACTCATTAGCATAGTAGGCCACACCCCTGACAGCACAGCATGTTAGCATGTTAGGCCACACCCCCATGCCACCAGAAGTGTGGTCATCCAGCCACACCCACCTTTTGCTCCTTATTCTGTTTACCTTGTTTGTTGTCAAAACCCAGGGCCTTTTTTTGTAGCAGGAACTCCTTTGCATGTTAGGCCACACACCCCTAATGTAGCCAATCCTAAAGAGTTTCTGCTGTTGGGTGTGGCCTATTATGCTAATGAGTTCCTGCTGGGCGTGGCCAACTTGGGAGCCAGCGGAACTCCGTTCCTGTGCGTTCCTGCCCAAAAATAGCCATCCATGAAGGCTGTGGCAATTAGTACTGCCGCTGTGTCTGCCGTCTGAGCTTCTTTGATAGCAGTGGCCACAATAATTAAGAGGGCCGGGTCTCTTTCTGCAGTCCGGAGATACCGCCTTCGCCTTTAAATTTTATGGCAAAGTTGAGAGAAGCCATAGCTTCTCCTTTTCCACGCCTCTCCCCAGGATCTCCCCTTGTTGGGTCTTCTCCTTCTTCCCTTGGATAGGGTTGCCCTCTGGCTTGGGAAATTCCTAGAGATTTGGGGGGTGGCGCCTGGGGAAGGCTTGGAAGGCCCAGGCTGGCCCGATCTTGTCGGATCTCAGAAGCTAAGCAGGGTCGGCCCTGGCTAGTACTGGGATGGGAGACCACCAAGGAATTCCAGGGTTGCTAAGCAGAGGCAGGCCATGGCAAACCACTGACCTCTGCGAAATTAATACTGGGATTTATTTATTTTTTATTTTATGACATTTATACCCCGCCCTCCCCGCGAGCGAGCTCAGGACCTACCTGGAGGCTGGGAACCCTAGATCTGTATTTTTGCCGTAAAGGAAACAGGAGCCCTGGTTGGGAAATGAAAGTCAGCGAGCATCGTAGGCTGCTGTGCTGGTTCTTCTTTTCCGTTTTGTGGCTGCGAATGTTCGGAGGGGAGGCAAACCAAAAACGCAGTTCCTCGCTTAAGCGCAAGTCAGCCTACGGGTAGTCAAGATGGCTGGAAGGAAAGCAAAGTGTCGTCCCGAGAAGTGAGGGAAAAGGATATTACCATTTCAGAAGTTCCCCACCCAAGCGAGCAGCTGTCAGCGCATAGGTCTAATTAAGAACTCTCCTTCGCTATTACAATTCCGATTACTTTTCCCCACCCCATCTCCCGCTTCCCAATGTGAGGAGAAGAGATTTCGGGTGGGCAGGGGGGAAGGTGGGGGGCCCTGTTAAACTAACTGGCACATATATCGAATCTGCTTAGTCCGGGCTGTTAAGTAAGTTTAATTAATTTACTAAGTTAATGTTCCAGTGCTAGCAAGAAAGCATCATTGCTATCAGCTGGGTGGCAGGAATTGGAACCCTAAATGAGCTCATTTTTTCACAGTTGGAATTAGGGACCAGTTAGCCAGTTGTGTGGTTTTTCCAATTTCTGCGCCTGCCCTAAGGGACTTGCAAGTTATTCATTCCCCAGGATTAAGTGTGAGTAAGAGAGGGGAGAGAAACAAGAGCTTGATTCCATCTTTTTGACTCCAGCAGTGTCTGTTTTCTCTAGTTGCCTGTTTGGTCCTGGAACGGAACCTGTGCACAAATATATATATATTTCAGGAGGCAGACAGACCAGCATCACAGATAAATATTTCCTGTGTGTATTTTTGGTCGGGAGGGTCTACCGATGGAGGGGGAGGCATACGTGGAGGGTAAGAAAGAGGGCAAAACAAATAAACAATAAAAGAATGGAAACAAAATTACAGAAATTTGCAAAGTTTGACAAATGGTGGCCTGGAGTTGCCACAAGCTAATGGCTTGCGATGATTAATAAGAGTAAAAATAATTGCATTTCATTAAGATTGATGACACCCCATTTAACCTCCCTTTTCGTTCCAGCCCTAAAGTGGAAAGAGATGAAGTTCTCATCTATAATAGCTCCTGTAACATTACCATGGAAACTGAGGCAGAGATGGAGTGTGAGAGTCCTAATCAGCCAATTACCGCCAAGATTACTGAGATACGGAAAAAATGGGGCCAGAACACTCAGGTATAATCAAATCTCTTTTATAGACTGATTCAAACAGCTTAAAATTAAATTTGTAATATTGTGTACATTTAAAGGAAAAAAAAAAACAATTTAGGCCAGGCAGGGGCAATATATAATATTAAATGCT
The DNA here is from genome assembly GCF_001447785.1 of Gekko japonicus. NCBI lineage: Eukaryota > Metazoa > Chordata > Lepidosauria > Squamata > Gekkonidae > Gekko > Gekko japonicus. The sequence continues at coordinate 66,776 of NW_015176113.1, read as the reverse complement.
CTCCAACTTTGAATAGCAGATTTATTATTTTTTTAATGCCAGCAGGGGAACTAATGGTTAATCATATGGTTTGTTTATCAGATATCAACAAGGCCTCCCCTGTTCCTTTTAATGGCCACAATATCTTGCTGTTATCTGTTTATTTTTTTGAAAACTCCTCTCTTCTTACCAATGCAAAACCTCTTCCTAACTGGATGTTGCCTTCTCACTGTATTGCTCAGATGAGAAATCCGTATCCTGTATGTTTTGAACAGCAGTCGCTTTTCATTCTGCAAACGGTTTGAAACAGGAAGGTGATAAGAGCCGGGGGGGTTTATGGCCATGTGTGGTAGCTAAGAACATCAGAAGAGCCCTGCTGGATCAGACCAGTGGTCCATCTAGTCCAGCACCCTCTCCCATACAGTAGCCCACCAGTTAAGAGCCAGTTTGATGTAGTAATTAGGAGTGCAGACTCTAATCTGGGAGAACTGGGTTTGATTCCCATCTCCTCCACATGCAGCTGCTGGTGTGACCTTGGGTCAGTCACAAGTTCTTTCAGATCTGTTCTCTCATGGTCAGTTCTCTCGGAGCTCTCTTTGCCCCACTGACCTCACGGGCAGTGTTCCCTCTAAGCCGACTTAGTGTGAGCTAGCTCACAGTTTTTTAGCCTCTGCCTCGCACATTTTTGTCGTAGCTCAGGAAGGGTTAGAGAGCAACCTAATTTATGGTCCAGAGCAACCTAATTTATGCAGTACCCAAATCACTTGCTCACAAATTTAATGCCAGTAGCTCACAAAGTAGAATTTTTGCTCACAAGACTCCACAGCTTAGAGGGAGCATTGCTCACCGGGTGTCTGTTGTGGGGAGGGGAAGGGGAAGGAGATTGTTAGCTGCTCTGAGACTCCTTCAGGTAGTGAAGGGCGGGGTATAAATCCAATCTCTTCTTCTCTGTCTTCCTCTGGAGGGCCAACAACGGGGTCTAGAGGCCGAGGCCTTCCTCCAATGTTGCCTCCTGGCTCTGGGATTCAGAGGTTTACTGTCTCTGAATGCAGCGGTTCCCTTCAGTCTCCGTGGCTAGTAGGAGTAGTAGTAGGAGGAGATTGGATTTATACCCCGCCCTTCACTACCCAAAGGTGTCTCAGAGCGGCTTACAAACACCTTCCCCTTCCCCTCCCCACAACAGACATCCTGTGAGGTGGGTGGGGCTGAGAGAACTCTGACACGAACTGCTCTTTTTCAAGGACAGCTGTGCCAGAGCTTGTGACTGACCCAAGGTCACATCAGCAGGTGCAAGTGGAGTAGTGGGGAATCAAACCCGGTTCTCCCAGATTAGAGTCCGCGCACTTAACCACTACACCAAACTGGCTCTAGTAGCCATTGATAGACCTATCCTCCATGAATCTGTGAAATCCCCTCTACATCCTCCGGCAGTGAATCCCACATTTTAATCACTGGCTGTGTAAAGTAGTATTTCCTGTAGTCCCTCCAGAACCTACTGCCCATCCGCTTTATTAGCCGATAGCTAACTTACTGCTGTTGGGCATACTTAAAAATTTCTGTGCCCTCCTCCTTCCAGTTATTGCTCTTGAATGGGAGATATGATTCTGGAGTGTTGCGTTTGGGTTCTGCCCCCCCCCACCTAGTGCCTCAAAGACATCTTGAAAACAGTATTCCAAATAACGTGGAGTTGGGGAAGCAGGCAGAAACTGCTGTTTCTGAACATGAGCAGTGTATTTTT
>NW_015176113.1:44098-64803 GCF_001447785.1 Gekko japonicus | reverse complement strand
CACGAACTGCTCTTTTTCAAGGACAGCTGTGCCAGAGCTTGTGACTGACCCAAGGTCACATCAGCAGGTGCAAGTGGAGTAGTGGGGAATCAAACCCGGTTCTCCCAGATTAGAGTCCGCGCACTTAACCACTACACCAAACTGGCTCTAGTAGCCATTGATAGACCTATCCTCCATGAATCTGTGAAATCCCCTCTACATCCTCTACATCCTCTGGCAGTGAATTCCACATTTTAATCACTGGCTGTGTAAAGTAGTATTTCCTTTAGTCCCTCCTGAACCCACTGCCCGTCAGCTTCATTAGCCGATAGCTAACTTACTGCAGTTGGGCATACTTAAAGATTTCTGTGCCCTCCTCCTTCCAGTTATTGCTCTTGAATGGCAGATATGATTCTGGAGTGTTGCGTTTGGGTTCTGCCCCCCACCTAGTACCTCAAAGACATCTTGAAAACAGTATTCCAAATAACGTGGAGTTGGGGAAGTAGGCAGAAGCTGCTGTTTCTGAACATGAGCAGTGTATTTTTCAGTCATTTTGCATGCTGTATCCCCCCCCTCCCAATGGAAAACCCTGGTCTGAATATCGGCCCCCGTCGCTTTGTGTAATCGCAGCCCTGTGGGTGTGTGTGAGAAGAACCCATGTGAGGCAATGCATGCGGTTGTGCGTATCAGATTGGCGGTGGTTCGTAGGAAACAACAGGCAAAAAATACGTATTCATTATGATGCAATGACCTAAACTGGCCCCCTTCAAAATAGCTCGCTATCTGTCTTCCTTCATGCATTGTGGAATGAAAGGAAGTGACCTCATGATGTAGTCTAGAAAAATCAAACCTGACCATTCTGATTCATTTTTTCTTCTTCAGTTCAGGGGTAATTGTTGGACAGCTATAAACTGTCCAATTGATGTGTTCTTTATGCTGATATATGAAGATAAGAAGAGAAGAGGTTGGTTTTATACCCTGCCCTTCGCTACCTGAAGGAGTCTCAGAGTGGCTTACAATCTCCTTTCCCTTTCCCTCCCCACAGCAGACACTCTGTGAGGTAGGTGGGACTGGATAACTGGTGTTAAAGGGTGTTTAAAGGGATTGCAGTCCCTTTAAACACCTTCTGGGGGAAGCAAGCTTGGAGAAGGCATTTAAAGGACCACAAGCCCGTTAAATGCCTTCAGAGTTCAGCTGCAGCTTGCAAAAGGCATTTAAAGGGACTGCATTCCCTTTAAATCCCTTTCCCCCCTTTATTGTAAACAATGGAGGATGGGGGCACCTTCTTCTGGATCCCATAGAATTGGGCCCCTGGTCCAATCTTTTTGAAACATGAGTTGTTTTTTTGAGGAGAGGCACCATTAACTATGCTGCAAATTTCACTGTATTGTTTTTATTTGGATGTGCTGTAATAAATTCAGTAAAACCAATAAAAATAAACTTTAAAAAAACCCCTATGCTGCAAATTTCATTGCGGAATGGCAATAAGTCCTGCAGAGCCCTGATTTCAGACCAGAGATGTTCCATTAGGCCGGGGCCAGGATGGATAAAGTCTTGGCTCTCGTCAAGGCTAAGCGGACGTCCTTTGGGCTGGGGACAACCAGTAAATGATGGTCTACCAAGTGCAAGGCTCTCTGGGGTGCACATGGGGAGAGGCGGTCCCACAGATATGTTGGTCGCAGGCCGCATAGGGCTTTTGAGAATAGGCTTGGTGTGGTAGTTAGGAGCACAGACTCTTATCTGGGAGAACCGGGTTTGATTCCCCACTCCTCCACATGCAGCCAGCTGGGTGACCTTGGGTCAGTCACAAGTTCTTTCAGAGCTGTTCTCTCAGGGCCAGTTCTCAGGAGAGCTCTCTCAGCCCCACCTACCTCACAGGGTGTCTGTTGTGGGGAGGGGAAGGGAAAGGAGTTTGTAAGCCGCCCTGAGACTCCTTTGGGTAGTGAAGGGCGGGGTATATATCCAAGCTCCTCCTCCTCCTCCTTCACCAACACCTTGAAACAGATCTGGTACTCAATCGGTAGCCAGTGCAATTGGCATAGCAGCGACTGAATTGTGTGCCCACACAGACGTCGCAGTCAGCAGGCATACCACTGCATTTTGCACTAGCTGGAGTATCCCACATCAGTTTCAGGCATACAGTGCAATTGGCATAGCACCGGCTGAATTGTGTGCCCAACCAGACGTCGCAGTCAGCAGGCATACTGCTGCATTTTGCACTAGCTGGAGTATCCTGCATCAAGTTTCAGGCATAAGGAAGGGCGGGGTATATATCCAAGCTCCTCCTCCTCCTCCTTCACCAACACCTTGAAACAGATCTGGTACTCAATCGGTAGCCAGTGCAATTGGCATAGCAGCGACTGAATTGTGTGCCCACACAGACGTCGCAGTCAGCAGGCATACCACTGCATTTTGCACTAGCTGGAGTATCCCACATCAGTTTCAGGCATAAGGTCGCGTAAAGCGAGTTACAGTAATCAAGCCTGCAACTGACCATTGCATGGGTCCCCGTAGCCAAGTCCTGGGAGGAGAGATAGGGAACCAGTCGCCTGATCTGCCCGAGATGATAAAAGGAAGACCTGGCAACTCTGGTGACCGGGGCCTCCATAGAAAGCGAGTCATCCGGGATCACCCCTAGGCTCCTCAGCCATCTAGCAACTCGGGGTGGAGGCAGTGTTCCCTCTAAGTTGAGTTAGTGTGAGCCGGCTCACAGTTTTTTAGTCTTGGGCTCACACATTTTTTTGTCTCCGCTCAGGAAGGAGGGCTCCGGAACAGACCAATTTATGCAGTAGCCAAGTGGCTCGCTCACAACTTTAATTCCGGTAACTCACGAAGTAGAATTTTTGCTCACAACTCCACAGCTTAGAGGGAGTATTGACTGGGCGATTAAAAATATGGTTTTAGGCTGTGCTGGAAGACCCCCCCCCTCCCCAGTGGAAAAAGAAGTATAAACCTTAGCCCTTTGATCCAGGAAGTTGTGTGGTGCTCTGGTGGATTTTAAATGGGGCACACCATTTAAAATCAGGGTTTTTTTTGTTTTTTTTTAAAAAGGTTATCCTGATCGTCAAAAGGGGCAGAAATGCAAACCTTTTGTTGTTGTTTTTCCAAGCAACTAGTCGGTCAGATAAATATCTTACTGTACTCCCCTTAGGACACCGAATGACTGGACATCTGACTGAATTCATGTCACATTGAAAAATGCAATCATGTGAATATAGGACCAGGTCTGCTACGCCCAGAATGAGGCGGCAGAATGGACTGTGTGGCCTGAGACTATATATATTTTTTTTTGGGGGGGGTATATTTCTTTGGATACTTCCTTTAAAAAATGACAACTGTATCTACAAGTTTAAAAGACAACCACCCAGAGGTAGCAGAGAGCTTGAAGTTTTGCCACTTCTTACTGGTTCTGTGCGCCTTGGTGTTTAGTCATGCCGGCCACATGACCACGGAAACGTCTTCGGACAGCGCTGGCTCTTCGGCTTTGAAACGGAGATGGGCACCGCAACCCTAGAGTCAAACTCGACTGGCTTTCGAGCAAGGGAACCTTTACCTTTACTTTACTGGTTTTCTACTTGCATCCCGTCTTTCAGACAGTTTGGTGTCGTGGTTAAGAGTGGCGGACTCTAATCTGGGGAACTGGGTTTGATTCCCCCACTCCTCCACATGCAACCAGCTGGGTGACCTTGGGTCAGTCTCAGTTCTCTCAGAGCTCTCTCAGCCCCAGCTACCTCAGAGGGTGTCTGTTGTGGGGACAAGAAGGGAAGGTGACTGTAAGCTGCTTTGGGACTTTGAGTGAAGGGCAGGGTATAAATCCAACTCTTCTCCTCCTCCTCCGCTGCTGCTGCTTCTTCTTCCTCTTCCTCCTCCTCCTCCCCCCCGGAGTTTCAGGATTGGAGTATGAAACGTACCTCCCCTTGTTGGATTTGTGGAGTTGCTGATGCAAACTTTGTACATATGTGGTGTAGTAGAGCCAAAGAATAATGGAAAATAATTTCTAGACCTATTTCTCAAGGAATAGGCAAAGAGTTACCTTTCTCCCCACATGTTTCCTATTGAATTATGTAGGCTTTATTTCAAAAGATACTCAGTAATTGGTTTTAAAGGCCATAACCTCTGCACAATTAGTCTTTGCTAGATATTGGGAAAAGACCATAATGCTACACGAAGGGGAGTGGTTGGAGAAACCGAAGGACTGTGTACAGTCGAGTAAACTAACCTGTCTGTTGCATGGTAAAAAAAAGTTAGATACGTTTGAGAAATGGAGTGTTATTCTGACTAGGGCCGAATTCACATGCCGAATTTGCCGTGGGAGAGCCACGAATGTCGGGCGGATTTTTCGGGGTGTGATCACACCACAACATCTGGCGGGCGTAGCACACCTGTGGCCAACCCGTGGCATCCCACCGAAAATGCGCGGTTAAAAAGTACCTGACCAAAAGTACTGGCAAATGGTTTGCCACAGGCTGCCAACGTACTCCATCTGTGTGATCGTGCCGGTGCGGCTTTTCCCTCTGGCCGTCTTCGTTGAAGCGCACGTGCCAAGGGACGGAACCGTGGTGTGCCATAAGAGAACCCGTCCTCTTATCCCATGACTCAGGATTCTTTGGTGAGATACCTTGTCAAAAGCCTTTTGAAATTCCTGGTATATAATATCTACCGGGTTACCACTGTCTACATGCTCGTTCATGTTCTCAAAGAACTCCAAAAAGGTGGTGAGGCAGGACTTCCCTTTGCAGAAGCCATGCTGATTTCCCCTCAGCCGGCTTGTCCTTCTGTGTGCTTAACGATTCTGTCTTTGATTACAGTTTCTACTAATTTGCCTGGGACAGATATTAGGCTGACTGGCCTGTAATTTCCTGGTTCTCCTCTGGATCCCTTTTTAAAAATTGGTGTAACGTTTGCTACTCTCCAGTCTTCTGGTACAGTGTCTGAATTTAGTCATATGTCACATATAAAGGTTAGCAGATCAACGGTCTCACATCTGAGTTCCTTAAGAACTCCTGGGTATATGCCATCAGGACCTGGAGACTGCATTTCCTGTTTGACGTCACCTCCTGTAGTCAGAAGTTCATTTCCAGTGGCAGCAAATTCCACGGGAGAAGCTTTGTTTTCTTGTGCTTCAGGCCTGCTGCCTATTGGCTTCATTAGCTGAGCATTGTTTTGAAGTTCTGGAGTTCATGAGCTTGCTGAGGAGTTGGATTCATGTATTGCTAATTTACAAAGCAAGCTTACATGCGTATCCAAACTGGGAGCAGATCCCATGACAATGGCAAGCTAATTTCTGCCTCAGCCCTCAAAGAAATGCTCCAACAAACCATATCCTCAGATTTGGTAGCTGTTCATGCATTTTGCTGTTTGTCATTGTAAACCCCACTTGGGTGCCTAGAATCTGCTTTTACCTTAAATAGCGGAGCCCCATTTTTTAAGAGAATACTGTAGGGATTGGCATGAACCAAATTACGAAACGAAATTCGTCATGAACCAAGCCTGCTTTGTGGTTTGCGAACCTCGGTTCATGCCATCCTGCCTTGTGTCAGAATTCCAAAGGTGCCCTCAGGAACAGAAAGGTTAGGGACCCTTGGTCTACACTGTGCAATGGAAAACATCCATTTTTTAAGAGAATACTGTAGGGATTGGCATGAACCAAATTACGAAACGAAATTCGTCATGAACCAAGCCTGCTTTGTGGTTTGCGAACCTCGGTTCATGCCATCCTGCCTCCACGAACCTCCCAGGTGGCTTTGGAAGGTTCGTGTGGTTTGTGTCGGCAGACATGCCGGCATTGGTGCCGGGGCTTGGAGCAGGCATTTAAAGGGACTGCAGTCTCTTCAAATGCCTTCTCCAAGCTGCGCTGCTGCAGTGGTGCAACTTGGCGAGTGAACTCAGAAGGCATTTAAATGCCTTCTGAGTTCACTTGCAAGTTTGCACCATGTCAGTGGCAGTATTTCAAAAACCACGCAAAGGGAACCCGTTGAGTCGCTTTTGCAAGACGTGCCGCATCACAAACCTAGCACCGATTCGATAAATGGAAAGTTTATGGAGGTTCATGGTTCGTGATTTGTGAGACCCCACGAACCATGAACCTTCATGAGCCTCCATTTTCCCGGTTTGTGCCCATCCCTAGAATAGTCTGTGTTGCTGCCACAGTGTGGCCTAGTGGCTATGGCAGGGGTCCTCAGCATGGTGCTCCTGATGTCATGACTCCCACTGAAACGTTTCCTGGTGCTTGCCTCATGTTTTTAGAAAATGGGCGTGGCCAGATGGGAATTTTAGTCAGCAGAGCTTCTGATTGGCCATCGGGGATTTGATTGGTTGTACAGATTTTTAAAAACATTGCTTGGGCAGCGGCTGCCACCATAGCACAAGGATATTCACTGTGTGACTCAAGGTAAGCTGCGTGGCAGCCATTTTGTGGCAACCATTTTTGGCCACACCCACTGTGGTGTGTCAGAATTCCAAAGGTGCCCTCAGGAACAGAAAGGTTAGGGACCCCTGGTCTACACTGTGCAATGGAAAACATGAAAGAAACCTGTGCGCTCCCGCAGGAAACGAACCCTGATTACAGGTCACAGTTGCATCCTAGTATAATAGATATACCGGAAATGGTGCCTGTTTTTGTATTGTTTTATTGTTTATCGTGGATCGGCTAAATAAAGCCAGGATGTAGGTGTATATATATATGTGTGTGTGGACAGGGTAGGGGGATAGGAGAGGGTCTGATAAGTGTTTTCAATTTTAGTTGACAGACCTCTGCTAAGATTTATGACACCGCATAGTAGACGCATGCTTCTTGGTAGAGGCTTAAATCATGTCATGCAAACTGGCCTTACCTTTCCACTGGAAATAATGGTACCAGTCAGAGAAATGCATTAAAAAGCATCTTGGATGCTGGGTTATAATAATGGGGCTATTAGCAAGAGGTGCAGGATGTCAGCAAAGTAATGGGACATCACCTTTCCTCCCCCTCCCAACACCCTGGACTCTAAGGATTTAATGCACTTCTACATACATTGGGGGGGGGGACGATCTGTGTTATCAATAGGCACTTAACCTTGTTGGCTTCAACAGAAATAACTTATTTCTGTTAGCTGAAAAATCGCCCCATTCTCTGTGATTCCGGGCACTGCCAAGCAAGACACCTAGCATCCTCTAGATGTTGGTATTGTGCTACTTTTGACTGACCTCTAAAAACACACCTGAGCACCAATTCTGTTCTCCGGGTAATTTAGGGATTCCCTGTCAGTTCCCCTGCTTAGTGCATCTTTCTTGGTCTGCCTTTTTGCTAAAAATAAATCCATAAAAGCAATAATCAGTGGAGGGAGCAGAACTAATTGGGTGAGCCGGTTCGGCATCGTGGTTAAGAGCAGCGAACTCTAATGTGGAGAACCGGGTTTGATTCCCCACTCGTTCACATGCAGCCAGCTGGATGACCTTGGGTCAGTCACAGTTCTCTCAGAGCTCTCAGGCCCACAGGGTTTCTGTTGTGGGGAGAGGAAGAGAAGGCAATTGTGAAGTGCTCTGAGACTCCTTCGGGTAGTGAAGAGAGGGGTATAAAAACCAACTCTTCTTCTTCTTCCTCTCCTCCTCCATCTCCATACCAAAGTGTTCAGAATTAAAATCCTGAATCTGTATGGAGCTTTAGAGGTTTTCACCAACATCTTCTTGACAATATGAGCCATTCTGATAGCTGGCAAGGGAAGCAAAAGGGTTAAATGCGAAGTCATTGACAGAAATAATAAAAGAAATAAATGTGTTCTGAGGATAGAAGAAGAAGAAGTTGGTTTTTATACCCTACTTTTCACTACCCAAAAGATTCTCAGGGCGGCCTACAATAGCCTTCTGTTCCTCTCCCCACAATAGGCACCCTGTGAGGCAGGTGGGGCTGAGAGAGCTCTGAGAGAACTTGTGACTGACCCAAGGTCACCCAGCTGGCTTCATGATGAGGACCGGAGAATCAAACTCGGTTCTCCAGATTAGAGTCCGCCTCTCTTAACCACTACACCACTCTGGTTCTAGATAACTAGATGCGGATAGGCTTGTCCCACTCTTCGGAATAACTAAGTACAGCAGGTCAGTCCTGAACTCCTCCCCTGGTTGCTGAGAAGAAATCGGCAACTCCGACTTGGGAAATTCCTCGACGTTTGGGCGTGGTGCCAGGGAAAGGTGGACTCTGGTGAGAAGAGGGAGCTGTGATGTCATTTCCGTTCCCGCTGGACAGTGTGCCCTCCAGAGTGGCAATTTCCTCTAGGGAAACTGTGGTCTGGGGAACAGTTGTCATTCCAGGAGAACTCCAGGCCCCACCTGGAGGGTTGGTAACCGCATTGCAGGGCTGTTGCCAGCTGTACTGGCGACATGTGATGCTGTCAAGTTGAGGGCCTTCAGGCTGGAGATGAGGGCAGCGTGCGGCTAGATTGGCTCCTGATATTTTGTGGGTAAAGGTTAAGGTCTCCCTTGCTCGAAAGCCAGTCGAGTCCAACTCTAGGGTTGCGGTGCTCATCACCGTTTCCAAGCCGAAGAGCCAGCGCTGTCCGAAGACGTCTCCGTGGTCACGTGGCCGGCATGACTAAACACCAAGGCGCACGGAACGCTGTTACCTTCCCACTGAAGTGGTACCTATTTATCTACTTGCAATTTCTTGCTTTCGAACGGCTAGGTTGGCAGGAGCTGGAACTAGAGACGGGAGCTCACTCCATCACGCGGCGCACTCGGGTCTCGAACTGCCGAACGACCAACCTTCCACAGCCTGCAGTTCAGCGTCTTAACCACTTGAGCCACCGCAGCTCCTATTTTGTGGGTAGACGATCTTAATATTGTTTGGGAGTCAGCGAACCTTCTGCACGTTAGAAACTAGCATGGTGTTCAATGGGTGTGCTGAATGAAGTAATGAATGGAGGAACGCAGCCTGGGGATTAAGGTGTCCAGGAGAGGCCCTCCTGAGGGTCCGATGATTCAAAGAGGCTTGTCTGGTGGGCACACGAGACAGGGCCTTTTTGGTGGAAGCCCCACGATTACGGAACAGCCTCCCCTGGGAGGTGCGCCTGGCCCCCTCTTTGTTGATCTTCAGGAGGCAGTTGAAGAGAGTTTTATTTAGGACTGTATTTGACTGATCTTTTTATTCAATTTTTATGCCGCCCCGTCCCGCAAGCGAGCTTTGGGCAGCTTACAGCATACCAGTATAACCATTTGAACGATTAAAATGGGCACACGAGACAGGGCCTTTTTGGTGGAAGCCCCACGATTACGGAACAGCCTCCCCTGGGAGGTGCGCCTGGCCCCCTCTTTGTTGATCTTCAGGAGGCAGTTGAAGAGAGTTTTATTTAGGACTGTATTTGACTGATCTTTTTATTCAATTTTTAGGCCGCCCCGTCCCGCAAGTGGGCTCCGGGCAGCTTACAACATACCAGTATAACCGTTTGAACGATTAAAACATAATAGAAGAAGAAGAGAAGAAGAGATTGGATTTATACACGGCCCTTCACTTGGAGTCTCAGAGCGGCTTACAAACTTCTTTCCCTTCCCCTCCCCACAACAGACACCCTGTGAGGTGGGTGGGGCTGAGAGAGCTCTTTCAAGAACTGCCCTTGAGAGAACACCTCTGACAGAACTGTGGTATGCCCAGGGTCATCCAGCCAGGTGCAAGTGGAGGAGTGGGGCATCAAACCCGGTTCTCCCAGATTAGAGTCCGCACACTTAACCACTACACCAAACTGGCTCCAAATACAGTAAAAAATAAATAAATTGAAATCCCATTTAATAAATAAATTACAAGATGGCTGTGGTCCAGTTAGAGGGCTCTCAGCAAAAGCTGGCCCTTGTATGTGAGCTCAGTTCTATTGTTTTTCCAAGAAGTGACGAAGTTCCCGCAATCAGTAAATAAATTTATACCTGTAGATAACACAGGAGATGGAGCAGGTGGGTAGGGCGGGGGGGGGACCACCATCGTTGTCTCCGCCTCCCCACCTGATCATTTCCCTGACCGTGTAGTGCCAAAAAACACAATACCTGTGACATGAGTAAGGTCACAGGTGCTTGACTTGACTATTAGTCACGGATATGATTACAGAATCATAGAACCACAGAGTTTTGAGGGGCTATACAGACCATCTAGTCCAGACCCTGACCGTGTAGTGCCAAAAAACACAATGCCTGTGACATGAGTCAGGTCACAGGTGCTTGGCTTGACTATTAGTCACGGACATGATTACAGAATCACAGAACCACAGAGTTGGAAGGGGCCATACAGACCTTCTAGTCCAGCGGTTCTCAACCTGTGGGTTGCAACCCCTTTGGGGGGTCGAATGACCCTTTCACAGTGGTCGCCTAAGACCATCGCAAAACACAAATTGTTTTTGTGATTAATCACTATGCTTTAATTATGTTCAATTTGTAACAATGAAAATACATCCTGCATATCAGATATTTACATCACGATTCATAACAGTAGCAAAAGTACAGTTATGAAGTAGCAACGGAAATAATTTTATGGTTGGGGGTCACCACAACATGAGGAACGCGACGGTCACCTTGAGGCTAGACTACTGCAACGCTCTCTACATGGGGCTGCCTCTGTCGCAAATCCGGAAGCTGCAGCTGGTGCAGAATGCTGCGGCCAGGCTGCTGATGGGTCCTCCTAGTAGGGACCACATCTGGCCTGTGCTGAAAGCGCTGCACTGGCTGCCGATAGCGTACCGGATTTGCTTCAAAGTGCTGGTTCTTACCTTTAAAGCCCTAAATGGCCGGGGTCCAGCATACCTAAGGGACCGCCTTTCCCCATATGTTCCCCCACGAGCACTATGGTCTGGGACAGAACACCTCCTGGCTATGCCAGGTCCCAAGGAGGCCAGGCTGGCTACTACCAGGGCCAGAGCCTTTTCGGTGGCAGCTCCTACCTGGTGGAACGAGCTCCCGTAGGAGATCTGGGCCCTGCGGGACCTTGCACAGTTCCGCAGGGCCTGCAAGACGGAGCTCTTCCGCCAGGCGTTTGAGTAGGAGCCGCCACTACTGTACCATCATTATTATCTGGCCCTGGAAGAAAGATCGATAGCGCTAAGCGGAACAGATGGCACTGAGTGGGTGTAACAGCATTAATACGCCATCTTTATGGTAACTTAATTGGAACATCGAGAGCATTTAATAATGTCGAAATATGTTGATTGATTTTAAATGTTTTTAATTGTTTTATGTGAGGCTTGTGCCTGATTGTGAGCCGCCCTGAGCCTGCACTGCGGGGAGGGAGGTCTATAAACTGTATTTATAAAATAAATAAATAAACTATATTAAAGGGTCGCGGCATTAGGAAGGTTGAGAACCACTGATCTAGTCCAACCCCCTGCCCAATGCAGGACCAGCCTAAAGCATCTCTGACAAATATTCATCCAGCCTCTTCTTGAAAGCTGCCAGTGAAGGGGAGCTAACCACCTCCCTAGGCAGCTGATTCCACCATTGAACCACTCTGACCGTGAAGAAGTTTTTCCTAATATCCAGCCGATACCTTTCTGCGTGTAATTTAAACCCGTTGCTTCGGGTCCTCTCCTCTGCTGCCAACTGGAACAGCTCCTTGCCCTCCTCCAAATGGCAGCCTTTCAAATATTTAAAGAGAGCAATCACGTCCCCCCTCAATCTCCTCTTCTCCAAACTAAACATTCCCAAGGCCCTTAGCCTTTCCTCATAGGGCTCAGTCTCCAGACCCCTGATCATCCTCGTCGCTCTCTTCTGCACCCTCTCGATTAGGGGAACTCACCTTCAAAGCATTCCGTTACTCCATTCAGCTCAGGGGTGCCGCAAAGGGTGGAGGGGCTTCCCTCCAGATCCATCTTCACCATTGTTTGAGGGGAGTCAGGTAGGGGTTTCTATGAATGCCTGGTCCCTTCTCTTCTTTCCAGATATTTAAAACTCTTTTCTTTGGTGTTTGGTGTAGTGGTTAAGTGTGCGAACTCTAATCTGGGAGAACCGGGTTTGATTCCCCACTCCTCCACTTGCACCTGGCTGGATGGCCTTGGGCAAGCCGTAGCTCTGATAAGGAGCTGTTCTTGAAAAAGAGCAGTTTCTGTGAAGAGCTCTCTCAGCCCCACCCACCTCACAGGGTGTCTGTTGTGGGGAGGGGAAGGGAAAGGAGTTTGTAAGCCGCTCTGAGACACCTTTGGGTAGTGAAGGGCGGCGTATAAATCCAATCTCTTCTTCTTCTTCTTCTTCCTATGCTAAAGGAAGCACAGTTGGTTTCCACAAGGAAAGCTGGATTGTTCTTTTGCTACCGATTCAGACCTGGGAATTTGATTGTGAGACCATCAAAATAATCTCCTGGAATAATGGTTCCCAAATGTTTTGTAGGCTGAGAAGTGTTTCAACACTGGCTATATGGCTTGCGAGTTTAGCATGTGCGTTGCTGTAAGCTCGAAGCTTAAACGGACTATTTTCTTTTTAAGCTCGAAGCTTAAACAGAGTATTTTTTCCCCTTTAATTTTGTATTAAGCATTCCGTTTCCATCCATCTCCGCCGACTGCTTGGTAGCGTTGGAAGTACACGCTGAGGAGTGAATTAATTCATGTGTAAAGATACAAGTCTCTGAGTATTCCTCTCAGAATCCTTTACATTTGCAATCTGCTCTGTTATTATCCAGCGGGAACCCACGCTTCTGTACATAATGCGCTCTAACTTATGAGGGGGGAGCAAAACATACCCACCGCCTATCCCACAGGACTTAATTAGCTCATGACTAGATGCTGCTCCGAGTATTAGGAAGGCAGAGACAGGCAAACAGAAGGTTTTGGTGCTGGGCCTGTACCTGTCTACTTCCCTTTCTGGGGTACAATGAAATGTCAGCCACCCACACCCTGACGGGATGTATAAAACATGCTGGTCCTACAAGAGGACGATGCTCTCTGCTGGGCTTCCGGGAGGATTTGACCAGGCTTAGACACCACTGAGCCTATTATGCTTAGTGAGCCGTCAGATTATTATTCCAGATCGTTGGACCGACCCTAATAATCACAGCGCATGCTGTTTTAACAATGCTTCCCTCCTCCTCTGGTCCAATGGAGTTTGCGAATCCGTGTTCCAAGGGCCGGGTGCCGTGTACTCCGAGCCTACGAAAGGAAATCCTGACAGGTAGAAGGTCAGTGCTCCAATCATCCCCAGACCCTTGAGGGATTCCCATTACAGGATGTACAAACTAATAAACCGAACCGCGTTGGGTACGCGAAGCTACACTCAAATCGGCAATGTGCTTCTGCTTTTCTAAATGGCGTTCTACTGATGAAATACCATTTGTTTTTGCGCTATATCTGTACTCTGTATTGTGTCAAACAAGGTTATGCATGTTCAGATAGCTGTAACCCTGGGACTAGTACAACACTTACTAGATGTCCCTTCATATCGACGTTGTCGACTTACATTTACAACTGCTTTGAGTCTCGACGGGAAAGGCGGACTCTAAATATAGAAGATAAATAAATGTAAACCAACACCAAACTTTTAGTGGTGCTGCTCTGTAGGAAGGTAAACCGCACGCACGTTTGGAGGGTTGTACCTTTGTGCTTCCGAAATGATGGATTCCTCCCACCCCATGGTTTTGTTTTGCTAGAGTAGTAACGTGAAGGAGAATGAGTTTGCCAGATCTCTTCTACTTTGACAAAAACTGATGCGAAACCTCTAATGTGGGATCTATATTTTCTCTTTGACATTATGTCCTTTGCTATGATACAGGATATGTCTGAGTAGGGTTCACGACTACAGTTTGGGAAACTCCTGGAGATTTGGGGGTAAAGCATGGAGAGGGTGGAGTGTGGGGAAGGGAGGGGAGTTCTGCAGAGATGTGATGCCATACGGTTCACCATCCAAAGCTACCATTTCCTCCAGGGGAACAGATAACTGTCGTTTGGAGATCAGTTATAATTCTGGGAGAACTCCAGGCTTCACCTTGAGGTTACATTGTGAAGACCTTGGGTTCTATTATTAGAGAGTCAACATGGAATGTTTCCTTCAAGAGTTGATAAGTAGTAATTGAAAAGAATTGTGATTGCTACACGCTTGGATAAAGCGAATATTGTGAAACGAATTGTTTACATTGTGCAGCATTCGTTAGCGTGTGAGCGATAACAGAAGAGAATTTTCTACAGAATGACTACACTAAATGACTTTGCAACAGATCTTTATTTTTTTTTTGTAAATACTTTTATTTCCCTCTCCTAAAAAGGAGAGAAATTCCGCTTTGTAAGAAAAATAGGAAGGGTATCCCGTGATCTCTCATTTTTGGCTTCACCTTGCGGTTGGCAACCATGTTTTATTTATTTAAACCATTCATTAGCCACCTTTCTCCCTCGTGGAACTCAAGGTGGCTTGCAATATAAATAAAATGGTAATAAAAATAAAACGATATGAATGAAACAATTATAAAAAACACACTCTTCGTTGTTTTTGTCACGGATGTTGCTTTTGGATTTCCACTTCTTCCCATGATCTCTCATTTTTGGCTTCACCTTGAGGTTGGCAACCATGTTTTATTTATTTAAACCATTTATTAGCCACCTTTCTTTCTCGTGGAACTCAAGGTGGCTTGCAATTTAAATAAAACGGTTATAAAAACAAAATAAAACAATATGAATGAAACAATTATAAAACATGTAAAAGGTCACAATTTAAAAACTCCAAGTGGGACTGCCAAAAGATGAAAACTGAATCAGTCAAATGCAGTTCTTAATCAACTGTCTTCAACTGCCTCCTGATGATCGAAAGTGAGAGGGCCAGGTGCACCTCCCTGGTACTGCCACCAAAATCATGGGGCTGCCACCAAAAAGGCCCTCTCTCGTGTGCCCACCCGACAAGCTTCTTTGATTGGTGGGCAGTCAGGAGGGCCTCTGTGATTCTGATTCTCAGGCAGGAATGTATGGGAGAAGACAGTATTTCATATATCCCAGTCCCAAGCCTTTAAAGGACAAAACCAACACCTTGATGGGGGTTTTGGAGCAGATCATAGCCCATATAATTACTGTAGTATCAGGTTCATATGCTCCTGGTAGCTGGCCCTGACCTGTGGTTCAGCCACAGCATTCTATACTAGCTACAGCTTCTGAACACTCTTCAAGCGTAGCCCCAGGAAGAGTGCATTGCAGCAGTCCAGTCTAGATGTAACTAAGGCATAGATCACTGTGGCTAGATCGGACTGAACCAGTAACTGTGAGCTGCTGCTGCTATTTATTATTTACAGTACAATAAAATCTACTCGATAAAATCTACAGCTTGGTATCTACTGGGCCTTGTACGAAAATGCAAGATAAAGTAATCCTTACAAGCATGTTTGTAAGTAAAAGAAGACAGACCCTGACCTGTGGTTTAGCCACAGCATTCTATACTAGCTACAGCTTCTGAACACTCTTCAAGCGTAGCCCCAGGAAGAGTGCATTGCAGCAGTCCAGTCTAGATGTAACTAAGGCATAGATCACTGGTGGCTAGATCTGACTGAACCAGTAACTGTGAGCTGCTGCTGCTATTTATTATTTACAGTACAATAAAATCTACTCGATAATATCTACGGCCTGGCTTCTACTGGGCCTTGTACAAAAATGCAAGATAAAGTAATCCTTACAAGTGTGTTTGTAAGTAAAAGAAGACAGGCATAAGAGAGTTACATGTATGGCATGTCCCGTTTTACTCTGAGAAACGTATGGAGTCTTTAGACAATAGAAGAACAACAGTCCTCGTATGGTGCAAACGTGTCTGGAACGTATTTATTTACAAAATGAATATGCTGCCTCTTTGGAGACCTGCTCAGGGTGGCTCATAAAAACAGTACAAAATTGTAACAGCAACATAGGAGGTATAAATACAGAAGAATTATCTTATGTTCAAATAGTGAAGTCAGGATGTCTTTGGATACTTAAATTCGGTAACTGGAGCTGTGAACAGGCAGGACAGATCTTTCTACAAACCTGAAGAGGGTCCCAGGTTTGCAGAAAAATGTGAAATCTAAAAACCCCCACAAAAAAATGGGCGGCTTAAAGAAATCTGAAAATGATCAGAGTGCCTGTAGCTTTAAGAGACAGGTTCCCTCAGTGGCTGTTGCTAGGTAACCACAGCATTCCAAGCTTGGCTCTGTCATTAAAAGGCAGGGGAGGGCCCTTTCCAGCCCTATTTGGGCTTTTGAGGGAGAACTCATTGAGGCCAGGCCTGGCTAGGGTTACCAGCTACAGGTTGGGAAATTCCTGGAGATTTTGTGATGAAGTCTGGGAGGTCAGGGTTTGAGGAGGAGAGAGGCCTCAGCATGGTATAATGCCACAGAGTTCATCCTCCAAAGGCAGCCATTTTCTTCAGGACAGATATCTGGAGTTTAGGGTTGTCAGGTACCTTCCTCCTGCCGGCAGGGGGATTTGGGGGGCATCCCGGGGGGGGATGTTGGCGATGTCGGGGTGATGATCTACTTTTTGGGCAAAACTCTATGTTAAAAATGGCTACAAACCATAGAGTTTTGGCCAAAAAGTAGAGCGCCGCTCCCAACATCACCAATGCAGAAGTGATGTTAGTACGTCACCAACATTGAGCGGGGATATCGGTTTGGGGGTGGAGTTTCACCAGCTGGCCAGTGGCGGGCAAGAGCCTGCAAAATCAAGGGATCCCCCACCCCATCCTGGGGTCTGGCAAGCCCTCTGGAGTTCAGTTGTAATTCTGGGGGAATCTCCCAGTCCCACCTGGACGCTGGCAACCCTAGGCCTGGCAGCAACCTCTGGGTGATTTGATGCTACTTGACTTGCATCACTCAAGTGGGCCTCGCTGCTTGCTACTGTTCAACAGCAGCCACCCTGTGAAAGTCAGTGTGGTGTAGCCATCAGAGCTTCAGAGCAGTGTCTGGGAGACCCCAGTTTAGATCTCCATCTTGCTGTGGAAGCTGACTGGGTGATTTTGGACCAGTCACACACTTTCAGCCTAACCTACCTCACAGGGTTGCTGTATGGATTAAAAGGGGGAGGAGAGAATAATGTAAACTGTTTTGGTCCCCACTGTGGAGAACGGTGGGATATACATGCAGTAAATAAAGAATAAATATAGCTGAAGGAGGGAGGCAGATAAAAGGTGGGTTGTTGAATGGCTGAGAAGGAGAGCATGAGGTAGGGAGAGGATATAGGGACTGCCAAAAGGAGGGGAAAAGTTTGGAAATTCCTAGAAATATGGAGGGGAATCTGGGGAGGGGGGTTTAGGAGGGGAGGGTCATCAGAGGGATATAATGCTATAGATGCCATCCGCCAAAGCAGCCATTTCCTCCAGGGGATATAGGGTTGCCAACCTCCAGGTGTGGGCTGGAGATCACCCAGAATTACAACTTGCTTTCCAGGTGACACAGATCAGTTCCCCTGGAGGACATGGCTGCTTTGGAGGGTGGACTTTATAGCATTCTACCCTGCTGAGTTTGTGTCCCTCCCCAAACCTTGCCCTCCCAAGGAAACTGCCATACATTCCAAAAGATGAGCCATGACAAAGTTATTATAACCGCACAGCAGGGTTGCCAACTATGGGTTCGGAAATTCCTGGAGATTTGAGGGCAGAGCCTGAGAGAGTGGGATTTAGGGAGGGGTGGGAATTTGGTAGGGTATAATGCTACGGAGCCCACCTTCCAAAGCGGCCATTTTCTCCAGGAGATAGATAAATAAGTAATCAGCAATTTATGTGGTTTGGAGATCAGTTGTATTCCCGGGAGATCTCCAACCCCCTCCCCAAGGTTGGCCACCCTAGGGCACACATGCAAAGTCAAAATCCTCTAAAATCAGGTTGCCGTAACTCTCCTGTTTCGATAAATTAAGGCCCCGGTCACACTGGGGGAAAAGGCCCGGCTAAAGTGCGGCTTTTTTGAGCCTCATCAAAAGAGAAGCACGGCGGCGCGATCAGACAGACCCCCCCAGCCGCCGTGCAGGTCCTCCCCAGCATGATCAGATGCCGGGAGGAAGCCACGGACCGGAGAGCGAGGCAAGCCCGCTGTGCATGCGTGTGCATGCGCAGTTCAGGAGGACCTCGCATGCTGCGGGAGAGACGGGCGCTCCGGCGATCAGACGGCCGTCCCTGCAGCAGATTTTCCGGTAAGTACTAGTGTTTTCTAGGGTATTTTTTAATCCACATCTTTGGCTGGAAGAGACGGATCGGGGACGGCTGCGTGCCACTTCCCAGATGTTGTGGTGTGATCGTGCCCGCTTGATGCACCCCCGATCCGTCCCTCTTGCGGATCAAAGCCTTCCGTGTGACCGGGGCCTAAGCTGACTTTTCTCTCTGTGTGTTTCTGTGGATTTCTGTCAGCATTTGCCGCCTCCTGTCATTCCACGCAGTCCCACCCCTCATGGAATTTGTGTGCATCGGCAGCCAAAAGAGGTCATTTTTTTTAAAAAAAAGAAAAGTCTGGAAGTGCTGCAGATGTTATCATTACTGACAAAGGTGCCTTCCGCAAGGTTGTTAAACTGCAGAGAGAGAGAGAGAGAGAGAGAGAGAAGATGGCCGCCACTATAACCACAGGCTATGTGAAGAGATAAATGGTTGACCCTCGCCCGTGTCAGGTTAGGATTGATGCCACTATCAGCTCTAGTGCCTTTCCAATGATTTACAAAAAAAAAAAAGATCTCTGATAGAGTGTGTTATCTAGTTACTGCCACGAGGGCAGTAGCCCCTGGGCACGGGTGGGGAGGAGGGGACAGAGAGAGAAAGGGGGGGAAGGTCATTCAAAAAGGACAGTCTTTGTTGGATTAAGTGAGAAAAAGGGACCTCACTTTAAAAAAAAGAAGTCAGAAGCAAAATCCAAGTCGTTCCTAAAAAAAGGGATAAGCAAAATTGCAATGTCTTTTTTTTCTCTCTCTCTCTCTTTCCTTTCCCCTTTGCTGGCCCAGGCCTTTGGGCGAAAAAATGGGAATTCTTCTAGTGGAAGGTAGTAGGCTGTTCCGACGGTGCTCTCTATCTTGCCACCGGATCAAAAACTGCTGCGATGGGGAATTGATTTGGCTCGCTCTCTCGCTATAATAAAGCAGCACCTGATAAAGACTGTGTGCGTAGAGGGTGACTGTGCTGCCTTTTGCGCGGCTCCATCTGTGGAACGCCCGTTTATCCCTTCGCTTGTGATACTGAACGCACACAGATCGGTATATCGTCGTGAATCGGGATCAACAATATTCCAATGTAATTTCCTTCCCTCCCCCTGTCCACTTTTTCCACCCCAAGAATAGTTTTATAAACTTCTATCGTGTCTCCCTTAACAGTCTTTCTTCCAGATTGAAAAGTACTGGTCTCTTTAGCCTGTCCTCGTAGGAGATACCCCACCCTTCACTACCTGAAGGAGTCTCGGAGTGTCTTACAATCCCTTTCCCTTCCCCTCCCCACGACAGACACCCTGTGAGGTAGGTGGGGCTGAGAGAGCTCTCTCGAGAACTGCTCCTGAGAGAACAGCTCTGAGAAAACTTGTGACTGACCCAAGGTCACGTCAGCAGCTGCCTGTGGAGGATGAGTGGCGACTCAAACCCGGTCCTCCCAGATTAGAGTCCGCGCTACTAACCACCACACCAAACCGGCAGGTCACCTTTGAACGTCTCTTGCCCTGAAAATTCTACGGGTTGCCAGAAGTTGGCTGTGACTCGATAGTACTTTCCACCACTATCACCACTAGATGCTTCAGTGCTTAAAGAAAGGGGTTAATTGTTTGTAGTTCCCCACTGAAAAGATAGACTCTACAATGCATTACCAGTCACCGGCTGTGGTCACACCCACTAAATAATGCACTTGCAATCCACCTTCAATGCACTTTCCAACTGGATTTTGCCAGTTCACACACTTACTAGATGTAGATTGGGCCACAGTAAAAATCCAGTTGGAAAGTGCACTGAAAGTGGATTGAAAGTGGATTACGTGGTGTGTTCCCCGCCCCGGCAGCAAAACTGCTGTTTGATCAAACATGGCCTATATGCTTCCCCGCTCCCCGCTGTCAAATCGGCCTTGGCGAAAGATTGCACAGGGAAAAGACCATTCGTTTAAAAAGTAAACAGGCTGGCGAGTGGAGAAAAAGCAGATGCAGGAGTGGGGTGAAGCGACAGCGGCGGCTGAAGCGTTCTGGCAAAGCCCTTTTCCTTTGGAAGCTGACTCTCGTCGGTCCACGCCGCATTGGCTGGGCTGCGGCCTTAGCAAAATATTTCCCGCTGAATTCACGAGCGGCATGGGGCTGGAGTGGATGGCTCGCGCTGAGTTATCTAGCAAACGTCAGAGCTCATTAGTGGTGATTTTAGCCATCGAGAGAAGGTGTAGAATCGAACTTGCTCAGTTGTGTGTCAAGACAGAGAACCTGTTTTTAGGACTTCGTTCCCGTAGCATGGATTTCGGATTACTAACTTCGAGGTGGGGCCAGGAGATCTCCCAGAATTCCAGTTGGCATCTTTTCTGTTCTACTGTGGGTTTGGTAAAACGGCAGAGCAAGTGCTAGATGCAGATTGGGCCACAGTAAAAATCCAGTCGGAAAGTGCACTGAAAGTGCATTGAAAGTGGATTATGTGGTGTGTGTGATTACAGCCACCAAGTAGCAAAGCTGCTGTTCGATCAAACATGGCCTATATGCTTCCCCGCTCCCCGCTGTCAAATCGGCCTTGGCGAAAGACTGCACGGGAAAAGACCATTCGTTTAAAAAGTAAACAGGCTGGCGAGTGGAAAAGAGTCAGGGAGGGAATTCCCCTTGGAGCTCTGGGAAAAAAGCAGATGCCGGAGGGGGGTGAAACAAC